>NC_080109.1:4807500-5107500 GCF_950005125.1 Chionomys nivalis | reverse complement strand
GTACCTATGCAAAATTTATATGGGAAAGCTTGCTCTATATGTAGGCTATGTGGTATGCACCATCATGTACGCAGCCATTCCTGATGAAATATCAAGTAAGTATGATTTCATCGCCTCTGTCTGAGGTGCATATTATTTACAATAATTTCCAACAAAGTGATTATTTGTCTTTAACTTTGGCATTACTGAAAATTTTATATTTTAGTGGTGCATGATTACATTCAGTCAATAAGTACTGACTGGAAAAAATAGAATAAATCAACTCCTGCAAAATTCTCATAATAGGAAAAGAAAAACTTAATTACCAACTGCATAAATACTGAGAAAATATAGATCAGTGTACATCCAGTATTGAAGGATGCCTCCCTCCAAATAACAGGCAATCATCACTGAACAGGAGCTGGTAATGCACTCAGCATAGAAGGGCACAGTTTAGTATTCCTCTTTTGGAATGCTCTGACCATAAGAGCCTCCAATTTCAGAGTTTTCATACTTTTAAATATTTGTATATATTTTATAGATGTCTTAAGGATAGGACCCATGTCCAAAAAAATATTCATTTATATTTCATATATAAATGCACACCTTAAATGCAAAACCTGAGGTTAGTTTTATACGTTTTGAATACATGGTGTTTTTATTGTGCTCTCCCAGGAAGCGAAAGTGTGTAATTTTCTACTTGTTGCATTTGGAACATTTGTAGCCTCACATTTTCAGGACAGGGTCCTCAACCAGTCATGGTGACAGAGAATCAGGGAGGCTTACCCAGGGGTACCCTGGCAGCACTAGCATCAGGGTTGATCCAGAAGGAGAGCCAGGACAGGACCACAATCAGCAGGGTTGGTGCATAAACACCCATCATGTAGAATCCAACCTGTCTTCGCAGGGTGAAGATGACCTCCACGCAAGTGTAGTAGCCTGTCAATCAGAGAAGTGGCAAGTGGGAGGGTCACAGCTACACAGAATCAAAAGTCAGAATGATCTGCAAGGCACAGGACACTTCTACCTTTGAAATTTGGCCAAGTAAACACTGCAAAGCATTTTCCTTTCATTGGTGACAGTTCATAAAGAGGGTGGTGGGGTATGTTTTCCCTGACCTCCACCGCCTCACCGTGACGCCGAGGAGCAGAGTTCACATGCTGCTCTGTGGCTGATCTAGCACTACTCTGTGTGAGAGTCTGCAGCCCTCCAACTTTCCCTCTGAAGTGACATTAGCACGGAAGAGTAACCAGTGAGACGTGAGCCCTGAACCAAAGCAGCAGGCTAATTCTAAGAGGAAACGCTCTTGGACTGAGTCTTGTTTGGCCATGTGAATCCTTCCTCTGGAGAAGGGATGCCTGTCTTCAAGAGCTCACAGGCAGGGTTAACCCTGAAAACTTTAGGTAAACATTGACTTAGGCCATAGGGACAGCAAGGACAAAAGCTTCCTGTTATGTCCCTTAAAGCTGTGAAAAGGGAAGACACATAGGATATGCCTCTTCACCCCTTTCCCTCCTGCACCCCGAAGCTCACAAATTTCTACCTGGGAAAGGACATTTGTTTTCCTCATGCTAGGAAAAATGCAGAAACTGCTATAGAATATCATTCTAGAGCTTCCAAACACCAAGGAGCTCCAAAATTTATTCATGAGTCCTGGCAGTCTGGCCTGGCGACTGCTTTTGTTGTTTTGAGGGAGAGATGGAGAGGAAGAGAGGGAGAGGGAGAAGGAGAGGGAGAGAGAGAGGCTACAGGAATATTCTTACAATATTCCAAAAGAAAACATAGTTTCATGTAAGGGATTGTTTTTCAAATATTTTGGTCCTTTTGGTAAACAGTTTTATATAATTCTTACTTTTTAAATGGCTTAATTGTTTAGAGCAAGAAGTTCTATATAGACCAGGCTAAACTCAAACTTGTGATCCTTCTGCCCGAGTGTTCTGGAATTACAAGCATGCTCCTCCACACCCAATGAAAATACTTTATTTAGATAAAAACTGGCATCTACCATTTAACAAAAGTAAGGTTGTGTATAGCAACAAAGGTTAAAGGATCTCTAGTTGTATTTAGTTGACACTGTGCATACTTATTTTAAAACATGGAAACAAATGAACAATCCATAAATGAAACGGGCTAGAAGGATAATGCCATGTCCCACTGCCTTACACTTAAAGAATCATATCTCATATCTACCCAGTCACTCTAACTGGAAAACACAAACATGTTTCACACGCTAACATAACATATTTGGCAGGATTTCCATACATGGAATCATAAATCTTAACTAAAAAGGATATTCACATAAGTTACATGGGAAAGCTGCTCTGCTCACATTATGAATTAAACCCAATGCTGTCTCAGGGAGATTAGGAAGGTGGCAACATCAATATGGAACAAAAACAATTAGCTGGTAGGAACAAGAGCAAATGGTAACCAACACATCAGCAACAAGATGGGCACTTTTTTATTTACCGACTGCACATGAAATGAAGAGCAAAGCATGTGTCTAATTCTATACGTATCCTTTGTGCACGTGTGTGTAAAGCTTCTCCAGTCACTGTATGTATGGTCTACACACTACATTAGTATATATGCTACACAGTAGTGTGTAGTCACTGAAAAGTAGTATAACTTGAAATGAAAGTTTTCATTCTGCCTCACGGTGTTTAAAGATTTCCTGACTAGTTGCCGTATGTCATGAGTTTTAAGTTTCACCATGTCCTTTCATAAACGCACTCACTAGGGGACCTCATGAGCTGCCGATGTATCCAGCAGGAAAAGGCATGTTGGGTATTACAGTGATTTGCTTCGTAAACTTTTATGAGAAACATTTCTTGATCCTGTTTGATCTTTCTCTAGTCTGTTATATTTATGAGAGGCAGGTGGGCAGTTAATTGATATAAATGTGCATTTGGAAATTCCAATTTACTTTCTATTTCCTGTGTCATTTTCTTTCATTAGGCACCCGATTTAACTCATCTCATTTTGTGTCCCCATAGTCTTCACCTGCACTGTCTGTTAATCACGGAACAACATCATTTCAGTAAAGCAAATGCCAGTTCAAACTTTCATTACACATTAAAGTTCTGCCACTACCATGTGTGCGTGTGTTTTATACAAGTATATATGTTTAGTGCCACATATATTTTGAGCTATCTCATTTTAGAAAGTTTCGTAAATATTATCCAAACAATATATTTTCTTCTGATTTATATAAATATCAATACAAACTCTGATAAATACTTTGGTCAATGCCCAAAGTATGTTAGCTATAAACTTATGCTATCTTTTGTAGATGATAGGATTGTAAGTTTGTATTCATGATTAATAAAAGAAATAAAACTTCTCAGAGAACTTCACAGGACCTCTATAGCAATTCTCTACATCAATCATTCTCAACCTGTGGGTTGTGAACCCTTTGGGAGTCTCATGACCGTTTCACACGGGTCACCTAAGACCATCAGAAAACAGAGATATGTTTATATTATAATTCATAACAATAGCAACATTGCAGTTTTGGAGTAGCAACCAAAATAATTTTATGGCAGAGGGTCACCAACACATGAGAAGCTGTATTCAAAGTTTGAAGCAATAGGAAGGTTGAGAACCACTGCTCTAAATTGTTTCTTTGCAGAATATGCTTTTATTTCCTTCTAAGAAATAAAAAAATTGATTGTTTTATATTTAAATCCAGGAACTATTTACTACTGTATTTATGATGTTCTTATATTTTACTTTAAGTCTACCCATAAAGGTATATAATCTTATCAATATACTTGATAGTGAACAACAGCTGTATTCAACACCAACCAGAAATTAAATTATATTTAACACCAAATTTCTTAGTCTTGCATGTATTTATTATAGGACTGTATATATGCAGATTGTTAATTCACTCTGATTTTTATTTTTCCTTTTGATGATATCAAATAGTGGACTTTTACATAATATAAATGCTTCTAAAACATAAACTCAGCTCCCATCTAGTTCCAAATACTTTTGCTATGACTTCCTTTCCAATACAGAATTACAGGCAGCGTACAAGTTGAAATGATCATTGCCAATAATGCCACAGTTAAGTTTCTGTATTGTTTAATTTTATATTGTGAAGCGAAATATACGAATACTGCTGAACCTGCTCAGTGACCTAGAGCTGATAACGCCACCGCCAAGGCTGAGCGCTATATATTACGAGAGTGGAGGATTGACTTTTGTAGTTTCTTCAAAAGTTCATTGTAATTTAATGACTGAGGTTGGTTTGTTTTGCTTTTTAAAATTAGTTATTGCATGGCCAGGACAAATAACACTACATAGGGAATATTCACAGCTGTTGAAGTATCTCACGCTCTTACTGCTTCCCATGTACATCAAGTTCAATGATTTTAGAACTAACAAGACAGGAAAACTGCCACATAAATAAAACTGACCACCAGACAACAGATGAACACAGACAGATTATCCTGTACTATAGCAACTGTTTAGTGTCAAAGGCAAGCTTGTCAAAACTTGTTAGCCTCTAAGAAAACCATTTCCTGGATGAGTCTGTTTTATTACTATATTCATTACCATATTCCATTGCTATAATGAACTAGTAACAACTTCTCACCAACACAATTACATGGAGAAAACCTGATCGATTCCATTATTATAAGTCATCTTATGTGAATGTCGTTGTGGAAAAGGTTTTAGCGTGCGGTTATGAGAATACATTTCTTACAATTAGCTTATTTTTATCATCGCTCCTTAGTCTATATTAAAGCTAAAACAAAACATTGAAACTTGTGCTACTTTTATTTCCTAAACTATCACTTACCAGTGCCTTTGTAGTATTTCGTGCAGTTGCCGTACTCGATATCTTCCTTTTTAATATCAAATTGAGGTAGAGCAATTTTTTCCAACTGCACAGGATCTCCCGACTGCCAGATGAATCTCAAATCATCGGTTGTGTAACCAACTATAATAAATACATGAACATGTCGGATTGAAATATACTTATCAGTGCTTTCTTGTTATTTTAATAATCATAGTACACATAGAAAAGGAGGGAAAGCCTGACATGCTGTTATGGAATTGTAATGTAAAGTCCATAGCACTTGACTCTATGGTCATGCACAAAATCTCAGCTTAACAATAACATGTCATCGTTGTAAAAAAAGAATAAGGTTGAATAATCATTAAAATCAGATATAATCCAAGGTCACCAAGTACAGAAAATCTCCTCTCTGATCAGCATTCACAACCATTATCAATGGGTGATAAATAATTTGCTATCTATGCCTAAGTCCATTTTCAATCATTAACTATGTGCCTAAAGTTATTTTTATTTTAAACTTTGTTTTTGACTTTACTGATTTTTGTTTTTTGTGGATTTCCCATCATGCATTCCAATCCCACTTTTCTCCTATTCCCCTAGCATCCACCCTCTGCTCTTGTAACCTTGTCCCTAGCATCCACCCTCTGGCCCTTGTAACCTCAGCCCAAAACAAAACAAAATTTAAAAGAAAAACCAAAAACAACAAAACAAAGCTAAAGTTTTAAAACAGGTATGATTTTAAATAAATCACTACAATGTTCCTTGAAAGAACTGTACCATGACAAAAAAGCAGTAAGACTGCAACCAAGCGAACATCATTATAGCTTCATTGAAGTAACCAGGAGTCCAGGACCTGGATCTAGGACATGTGTCAACAACTCAGGACTACATCCTAGATTAACCTACCACTGGATCTCAAAACCCATCAGTTTCTAAAATCCTACACAGTGTATCAAATGAGAATATTGAGTAAATATGTATTAAATATACTCTGGAATGTATGCATATATGGTACTGAAACTTTGCATAGACTTAAAAAAACATAATCTGATTATTAGAAAGGAAGAAATATCATTAAAAGGATTTATTTTAGTCTATTAAAAAATCACTAAACAGGGGCTGGAGAGATGGCTCAGTGGTTAAGAGCATTGCCTGCTCTTCCAAAGGTCCTGAGTTCAATTCCCAGCAACCACATGGTGGCTCACAACCATCTCTAATGAGGTCTGGTGCCCTCTTCTGGCCTGCAGGCATACACACAGACAGAATATTGTATACATAATAAATAAATAAATATTTTTAAAAAAAATCACTAAACATATACTCAAACATACAAGTATATTTTACAAAGTTATTATTATTCATAGAAATAGCTTAATCTTTAACCATCCATGCTAAAGATTCCTTATAATATCAGTATTCATTTTTCAAGGTTTATGATTTATTATTTTTAAAGACAATTATCATAGAAAATTAATTAATAATTTACAGAAAATTACAGTTAATAATATTTAGTATGTCTTTTATACACTGTAAAATACAATCATAGGAACATAAGACATGCAATTTATAGAACATAATTTTTCTGTACTTCCCTAAGAAAGGCACTTGGTTAGGTTTAAGTGTATTTCAATGGTCTCTTTTACGACGAGAATATTAACATCAGAGAAATTATGTTGTTAGAAGATCATAATTTGTGAATATTCTCTGGATTACTAATTTAAATAAGTCTAGCCTTCAGAATAAGAAGTACAATGACCAATGTCAACTCGCTAAAAAGCCAGCAACAGAAAGATTTGTCATCTCCATGATTACTATAGTTAGTATGGTATTAACATGACCAAAAACATTATGGTTTTCATGGTTATATAGCACCAACTAATAGAATATATCGTCTAGATATAAGGATTTATGGCCTTATTTACATACAGCTCTCAAGTTGCATCTTGCAGCGTTGTGTATCCATGGGAAACAGAGTTAAATCCAGAGGGCATGACAGAGTAATAGACAACCTGAGGGAAGAGGCAGAGAAATTGGAATCATTGAAAATGCGTTTATGTGGCACACTGATTTGACAAAAGGAAATATAAGCCACACAGGAATTAAATATAAAAGGGTACCTCATGCTCACAAGGACGTCTCCGTCACGAAAAATAAACAGAAGGATGTTTTCTTGGGTTACATCATGAAAATTGGCACTTTTTTCATTCGCAAAGAATAAGTCAGGCTTCCACAGACACTTGTACATTGTGGGATCTACGGTCAGCGCATCGGAACCTCTGAAGTCACTAGGGAGCTTGAGCCTGGGGTCGTTCCATTTCTGTCTCAGGAAAATGTTCACTCTATAGTCCTGCGGGGAGAAAGCATGTTGCATGCTTATATAAATAGCTGCTTAAAATTAAAACAAATGCATGTATGTGTATATTTATAGCTCTTCTCAACAACAAAAGCATTTTTACTGTTACCAGCTAACAAACAATTCCACTTGGCCAGATGATAGCAATATCTAAACACGAGAACTTCTAAAAATTCCAGTCATTCTTTCCCTGCTCTCAAAGTAGGGGAAAACTAAGAAGATAAGAAGCAGAGGAAAAACATTTCTATTTGTCTTTTGTTAAGTAGAAAAGTAAGTAATAAAATGGCAAATGTATGTAAGTGCATACAAATATACAATAACTCTACATATTCCATTGTGCCTTGATACTTAGTAGTAATGATTTCCAAGACTTCGTGTGGATTTCAGAGTCTCTATATGAAATGGCTTAGAATTTGCATAGAGCTTATGCAATCCTATATACATTTAAACCATTAGTTGTAACAGTGAATACTACGTAAATGTCACTTGAAGAGCTGTTATAAATTATGGCTTATGGAATAGTGAAAAGAACATTAAGTAACTACTTACTAAAACAGCTGGGACAACTCCAAATGTCCAGGAGACACATAATGCTTCTAACAAACCTTTGTAGATATCGACTCCCCACACTCATTCATGACTTCCTCTTCATGACTAAGACACCTCATGCTAAGATATTTTCCCATAAAATTTTGGCTATTGTACTTTACTGAATTACAGGATGGAATTCAACTCGAAGTCATACTAAGCACGCAAAGACACTCCATCTCAATGTGTTGGCCATCCCTGACATGATCTGCCCAGATCATTGACGTTCTAAAGTTCTGTATTCAAAGATGATTTTAATCACCTTCTCCAAGTGCTGTGCCTTGCTAAGGGACACCATCACATCAATATATATTTAAACTCATAAACTTAAATATATATTCCCTGTCTTATAGATAATGCATTCTTAAGCAGGGTCAACACAAGAAGCACTGCAGTCTTCAGTCTATGACACAGCCACGAAACTACCCCAGGTGGAGTCTTCACTACTTAGAGATTTATGTTTTGATTGGTTTACCACTACCACATCCTTTTCTAGTTATTTCCTATGCAGAAAGCAAATTTAGTGAAGCACACTACAAAAATATACACCTAATCATTAGAGATTTTAAAGGCTTCCTTTTGCGGGAGAGTAATGTTTAAGAGTCTCGTTCTGTTTTGCTCTTTTGTCTGGAGGCCAGGGAACTGAGAGCTCACCTCATAGCCACCTGCACTCACATCTCCTGTCTCATACCTGGCTACAATTACAGTCTGGCTTCAATTGTTGTCCTCTACTTTTATTACTATTTTACACATCAAATCATTGCCAGAAGTGGGATGAAAGGAAAATAGACAAATTAACATTTAGAGTAGCATGTACTTACAGAGTCTCCCATCATCTTTTGTGTACAGCTTCAGGAACTTGCCTAGCAGGTTTCCAGAGCAGGGAAGCTCTATTTTATTTTAATATTAGATTTTCCTGTTTTAATAGACTACTACATATACATAAAGAGAAGGCAATTCTAAAAACCCATTAGCATTCTTTACACTAAAACATATCCCTTCTGGGATATGTCTGCCAATTTGCTTGCTGCTAATTAATTTTTAGGATATTATATCAATATTTCATAGTAACATTCAATATAATATCTTGGAGGGATTAAGGCAATGCTAACCTTTAATTAACTTCAGCATACTTTGCATAATTACAGAATAAGCTCCCTCTAATATTTTGGGATAAAGTTCAAAATTTATTATGCATTATATTGAAGTTTCCACATACAAACTGATACTTCTGGAATCACAGTTTTATATCCTACCCGTTTCCAAAGCAGTAGGGCTAATTCATGCAAAATTAACCTTTGAAGGAGCAACTACAACAGTTTTAAAAGTGTTTCTCCTTGTTATTTCTATCAGCAGACACTGGTAGAGTCCAGAGAAAATTCCCACACAGCATCAGGAATCTTGAAAAAACAAAACCCTCCTGTTAGGAAAATCAGGTATCAATCAAGGCCTGCTGTCTACAAACAACTTTTTAAAAATTACACTAATTTGGAAGCAGAAGGTAGCAAGTGACACCTAGACACTGACTGACAGAATCTCTGTGGAAGACACTGAGGACAGTTGGAGAGCAGCTAGAATATGAGGTGAAAGATGCAGATAAACACTTTCAGTATTAAAGAAAGACAGAAAGCTTTGAGCACGAGGAGAGCAAGATCCCTATGGCACCTAAACCTGCAATGAGTAGGCAGACAGACTTCAAATGGAGACAGTTGGGCACACAGCTTAAAATGGAGAAGAGCCTCAGTAGATTCAATTCTGACTCTCAGAACCAGACAATTCCTAGAGGAGAGTGTTGAAGGCTAGTGCAAGAGGCAAATTCTCATGGCAGCCAAAGCAACAGGGAGGGGGAGGAGAAACCAAAAGAAAATGAAATAAAGACACAGAAACATCGTCAACACCATCACTGAGCAGGCCTGTGCACAGACAGGGATCTTGAGGTCTACACAACATCTAAGTGGCAGGAAAATCTCTCTTCTCGCTATTTGATCAGAGAAAAGGAAGTTTATAAAGACCCTTGTTGAGTTCACAGCTGGGTGGCTGTAGGAGAAAAGGTCCCTCTCCTTCCTGCTTCGCCCACTCTGAGGACCCCAGGACTACATTGAGAGTGACCAACAAAATGTATTTATCTTAAATAAAAATGAAACTGAGTCAGAACTGTGCAGAATTCCACAGTGGGAATCTCATCTGAACCACAGAACAGAGTGTGAAGACTCATCAGCTTCCCATGAGAAAAAAAAAGAACAATGACAAGTGCTTCAATGGAAATGCATCAAAGGTGTGCAAATGGAAAGCTTGGCATAGGCCCTGCTAGGCTCTGGAGATTGGAAGATGATGGTAGTGATACCACACACTGCCCATTCCATGGCATTTCTCTAGGTGCCGCACAACAGCACAAAGACCAATCCAGAAGAAACAACACTAAGAAGCTGCTGCTCTTATTGGAAGACACCAACCCAAAGGCACACATAACTAAAACAAAGACAGCATGGAAATAAGATCTGCACTTCTTCAGGGTGAGCAAACAGAGAAGAGTCTGCACTTGCTTTAGCGCCTGTCCTGGAACTAGCTCTTGTAGACCAGGCTCTGTGAGTCTCGAACTCACAGAGATTTGCCTGCCTCTGCCTCCCGAGTGCTGGGATTAAAGGCGTGCGCCAATACCACACGGCTCATTTGTTTAATGCTTAACGCAAAACTAGCTATTGGCATTTCAAATTCTCTACCAACTTTCTTTGAAATTGATCATTTTTCCTTTTTAATTGCTCCATCACAATAATTATAGCGCTATCGCTTATTTTGCGATAAACCAATTTCCATCAGAAAGAGAGCATGTTATCCGTGAGGAATGACTTGATTGTTTTCAAAGTGCTTGTTGACAAATAGTACCCATTGCTTGCTCTAAGTAACTCACTATTATTCATTATTTGGAAAATGGATGTTCTCCAAATTCTCAGTACCAATTAACACTCAAATCAAACTGTTTCTCTAAGGCAATAAAACATTTCACAATGAGACACTAAACCAGTTGTTTCATTAATGATATTTTAGTAGTAGGACTATTTATTTCAGAAAATTTATTAGGCAAACTCTTTTTTGTGATTCACTTTTACCTGGTTCCCATATAAGTAATCGTTAACTCATTTCCTTTCTTTACATTGTGATGAAAATTAAAATTAGTATGCAAGGAAATAAAAAGACCAATGCTTGCAGCATCTGGCGGCTTTATAATTAAGGTTCTGTCAATGATTGCTTAAAACATAATCCACAGTGATACCAAATACAGGCTTTTGTGCGACTAGAAGTTTCCCATGAGAGTTGTTGGGTTATGAAAATACTAATTAAATACTCTTAATCCATATTTCACTGATTTTTCTCAAAAATACCACTTTTTAAAGTTTGTTAGTAAGTTCTATTGAACTTTTTATTTTCATTTTATTAGTATGT
Source organism: Chionomys nivalis (assembly GCF_950005125.1). Classification (NCBI taxonomy): domain Eukaryota; kingdom Metazoa; phylum Chordata; class Mammalia; order Rodentia; family Cricetidae; genus Chionomys; species Chionomys nivalis. The sequence continues at coordinate 5,096,329 of NC_080109.1, read as the reverse complement.
ACATTTTTCCAGACCTGCACCAATTCCCTGTTTGTATTTGCAATTCTTCACTAAGACTACTAACATCAGACTAAAAACCACTTGAGATTAGCATCTTTATCCATTCCTATTGTAAGAGCATGAGACTTTATGCAACTTCTAAGGAATAGAAATGTACTGTACACCGTTCTGAGATTGGAAATCAGATGAAGGTCTGTTCCTCAAAGCAACTTCTTGTTTTGTCCAATTCACAAATGGACAAATGGGATGGGAAAACAGGCTCCCTCTGGTCCCCTTCAGTGGGTACGAATGCCATTATTGAGGGCTCCACCTTAAGTCCCTTTCCATCCCCAAAGGCCCTACCTCTTAATGCGATTGCACTGGTGTTTAGTTTACATACATGAGTTTTGGAAGGACCTGAAGAGCGGGTAGATGACAAGCAGAAACCTGCTGGGACTGTGTGTTCAGAGAGCCCTCAGCATATTTCTATTAAATACGGGAGAGAAGAAGCAAAGCCTGTGGTAGTTTGACAGGTGCTAAAGTTTAACAGTTTTCAAGTGTCAAACTTAACTTCCTTCCTAGGAACTGACAATGATGACTAACTAGAAAGAGAAAACCAAACTTAAACCATTAAAAACAAATTTACTCCTTCAACCTTCTTGCACTAAAACAGTAACTTTGCCAAAGAGATACTGTAATTTTAAAGATTTATGTTTAAATAGATCCCCTTTCACTTCTTAGTATGATTTACTTTAAGGATATATTTTAGAAATTACTCAGTATAAATCAGGGGACATACTTGGCACACATAGAGTCAGACATCATTGGATAAGCCTCTAGCAGGACAAGGAATACATTTTGTTTGATCACATATTCCTCCAGCAGGATTTACTTCCATGAAAGTATTATTTACAAACATTCAGAAACATATGTATTAATGTCCTATTTACAGTCATAACAAAATAAACAAAACTGTGGTGGAGGGAAATATCATAATCTCAATGTCTTAGACAAAATATCAAAATAACCACATGAAACTCTAGCTTTCCGTTCACCAGGCTGGTTTTGTCTCAGAAGTTGAGGACATAATTCCTTTCTCCTTCTTTCAGCTTTACTATATATATACTAGATTTTTAGGTCATGGTCCTTCCAGATGGCATTCCAATCCATGTTTCCTCCACTATGGTTCTGATCAATGCTCTGATCTTCCTCTCTCTTTTATCATATCTCTCGCGGGTACAAGTGGTCACTACAATGAACCGGCCACTCGCTTTCTTAAGATTAGGAATTTAACAGTATTTGCTACACTCCTTGTCCATTGGCACCACCAGAGCCTCTTTCCTGCCATGAAGACAGGGGCAGCAATGGTAAACCACAGGGAAACCTTGAAGATTCAGAATTTAAAATGAAACAAGGGAGCGGGGATATGGTTCAGCAGGCAGAGGCTCTTGCCTTAAGTTCAATGGCTGGAAACCACACAGTCAAAGGAAAAAGCCAACTCCCTCATAATTTCCTCTGGTCTCCAAAGACATACTGTAGCACATGCATGCACACACACACATACACATACATACATACATACACACATACAAACACAGAGGGGGGGGAATTTGTTTTAAAAAGAAATCTGTAGGAAAACTATTTATCACTTCTGATTTTATACTTAGCATGAAGACAAAATTAATCAGGATAAAAAAGAAAAATTGAAACATGGTATTATTTAAAAAAAATAATACTATGTTGGAAAACCAATAACAGAATATAGAGAATAATACAGTGAGATGGATTTTGAAGAATGGATTTAAAAATAGATTTTCAATCTATACATACAAGAAAAGATAAAATCAAATAACAAAGATGAGCAATTGGCAGGAATTAGAAATAAGCTCTTTAAGTCGATCCCAAACATGATTTTCCTTCTCTTGACAAGCAGCACAGCTGTGTTGCCCAGGATAATCTGAAGTCTATTATTAAAATCACAAAAAGTCATGCAGCAGAATGGCATAGGAAAGCTGACGGGACCATGAATTGTAGCATAGCAATAATTCAACATAATTACAAAGAAGGCCTAAAGACAGAAAATGGATTGTATAAACAGGCTTTTATTTCCATGAAGGAGCTCTTGTGTGTTTCTGATGAGATACAGTGCTCATGCATGGACTATTGCAATCAGCTATGATACCCAATTTTCCGCAGTGGGTAATGGTTCGCTTTTTATTTAAGAAAACCCACTGTCTTAAGTAAACAGCAGGGAACAAATAGAGAAATCAACAAGTATCAACGGTGTGACTGCAGGGCACATGTTTCCTAGACAATCTTCTCATGGCTTTGAGGGCTCTTACTTCATTTGCCACAAGCAGTACCACAGAATGCGGTGAAAGCAGAATCGTTCCTTCTGGCAATCTCACATTGGGGAGGTAATGTTTATTTGTTGCTCTGTGTGAAGTCGCTATTAATGTTAGCAATTATCACTTACAGCATCGGTAATGGCAGCTTAGGACAATGTAAGGTAGAAGGAAGCAAACCACACAGACACTGAAAGTGGGTATAAAGAGACACAGAGCGAGACCAAACAACAGGCCAGAAAGGTACAGCTTCACAGAGATAAGGACAGGGCAGGGAAGATTGATATGGTTGTGGAGCTTCCTTCACTACACAACTTCGATTTGCAAAGATATTGAGATGACTTAGTTTACACAGCAACATCCAAAATAAAACCAAACGAATGGATAACCCGGGAGAAGTACCCCCTGCTTCACCTCCATAGTGCTGACTGCATTTGACAAAGGTTGCTACACGAATTTCATGCACTAGAGGGAAGAGCTGCCCCTCTCCTTTCAGAAGCTGCCCCCACATCTGTCTGCCACTTGACTAGTGGCCATTAATGTCCTATCCAGACCCCAGCTCCGTATGTTGCACTGAGATTTGAATAAACAACTGTCTATGCTAAAAAAGCGTAAAGTGGGTGAAATGTTGGACTTCCAAAATGTTAAGGTTTCTATTGTTCTCAGAGGGAAGAGTCTAGTTCATTAATTGACAAACTGCAAGTGCTCATCGAAGCATTACGTGCTCTTTAGCACCTGCTCTAGCCACTTGCAAGAGTGAGACAAGCAACAAGTGATCATCACTGCAACTTTAGGAGGCTTGCCAAAACACTGCCGCTCTGTATTTTAGTCTCTCCTGTTTGCAAGGTGTCACACAACAAGGACACGGGAGGCTCAAGTTCAAGTCTTTTGGTGACAACTCAAATATTCAGCATCACACTGTTATGAAGATGAAAGCAACATGATGATGAAGCTAATCTTTCTGCTTCCCCAGCTTCTTGCTTGGAGGAGAATTGTGTTTTTATTAGCTTGCTTTCGCTAAGCAGCCATCACTATCACCCCTAACATGTTGTCACTGCTGCCCATGTATGAATTTCCCCTGGATGACTCCAGAGTCAGCTCTATCTTTTATGACTACTGTTTATGATAAAAAAAAAAAAAAAAAACAAAACCAGAAGGCTGGTCGATCTAGCTCCAATTTATCTTAGAAAACATTTTTATGTGTGTGTGTGTGTGTGTGTGTGTGAGAGAGAGAGAGAGAGAGAGAGAGGTGTATCTTTTCCTGATAAGCAACGATACTTAGCAAATGTCCAGAGAAAGTATAAAAATTATGGTATCCTCAAAAGACATACCTCTAAAATTTTGTAGATACATAAGAAGCCAACACTGATAAGAGCAAGTTGAGAGAGTAGAACAAATCTACTTTATAAATGTGTCTCAGAGTCAAACACTTGGGTTACATCACGTACATAAAAAAACAATCAAGACCAAAAACAGACCATTTAATTATCTGCCCCCCCACCCCCAGAGTTTATAGACCTGTTTTCAGATGCGAGATGAGCAAGAAGGAGAGTCAGAATATTTCCAAGAGAAGGCCAACTCTTGAGACCAGTGTTTTATAATTAGTTTCAGGGGCCAAGGAAGAATTCTAAGGTACAGGGATGGAATGCAGAGACCAAGGACACCAAACAGAACCCTCAAACTTTCACCTTCAAAAGCCATCTTTTTCTCTTGGGGAATAAAGAGTTTCTGTTGAATTCTGTTGAATTCATTTCTTTGAAATGAATTAAGAACTACACCTTTCTCCTAAGTGACAAATGACAGTATATTTCAGAGTTGTAGAAAACACTGTGTTTTAGTGACCTGTAATTACATCTATGCCGTTTAAGTGAGACTTGGATTCAATCCCAAGTCTTTTAAATAATTGTCTCCCTCCCTCTCACTCTCTTTACATATATACAAGTGTGTATGTGTGTGCGTGCGTGTGTGTGTATCCACTATATATATCATATATCTAACTATGACTATCAACTTCTCAGGAGCTTGCTTATATATGCTGAAATATGAACTTCCACAAGAACAAACCCATCACAGTTGCTACTAAACCTCTTAGAAAGTAAACACAACACAGAGTTGGTCTATTACACCAAAATACTACGACTCTGCAGCTAAAAATGAAGGAGTGACTACATTTAGATCATTCTTTCTGCAGTCTGAGCCTGAGAAACTCTGGAAGATTACAGAATATTGCAGTAGCTCTACCACCATTACAATCAAACCTGCCAGCATCACTTAAGAATACAAGTATCTCAAGAAATAAAACAAAAAGAAAAGTTTTTTCCCTCCAACTTAATCAGTATCACTTCAGTATTTTGCTTGTCCAAAAGGAGAGGATACCACCCAAACACCTGCTCATCTGAGAGCAGGAACATAGTGTAGATTTTGCTGAAGGGCTTTTTAAGATGTGTGTAGCGGTTGCCAGTTGTAACACTCACACTTGAGAGAATCTACAACTTCTGTTTTCTTCAGGATCACAGACAGTGCTTCCCCTTCATCCTCTGTGCTTGTTCCTCTGCCAGGAATTTCAGGCATGTTTTAGGAAAATAATTTCTCTCACATTGCATTCATTGTGAACACTTTATAGAGTGGGCCATTGACACAGACCACACCACCCAAGAAGCCATTCGAAAGAGACGCCCGTTGAACCATTCTCTAGTCTATATGAAGTAATGAAAGTTCCCAAGAAGCACTCTTTTCTTTTAGTTTTTAGATGTGTGAATTTGTAGGTAATGTTTTAAGTTTCTGGGAGGAGTCTTGTTTTCCTTTATGCTAATTTTGAGAGAACTGGGATGACCAACCCACATAAGAAGCCAGCAGACAGTAGTCCACATCTGTAATCCCAGTACTAGGGAGGTGGACATGGAAGGATGCCTGGGGCTTGCTGAATCTAGCTGAATCAGCGAGCTTCAGGTTCAGTGGAAAGCCTGTCTCAAAAAATAAGGAGGAGAAAGGGGCAATGACTGAAGAAGTCAACGGGCATATGCAAGGAGTGGAGAGAGAGAAGGAGAAGAGGAGGTGGGGAGAGGAGAAGGAGAGGGCGAGGAGAGGGAGAAGGGGGAGAGGGAGAAAAGGGAGAAGAAAAGGGAGAGGGAGTGTTTAGGTACATAAAACCTTTCCCCAGACAGCATACAGTTTTTCAGAGTGAATACATATTTCTTAAGTCTGAAAGTTTCAAGGCTGAATTTGAATTGCAAAATTACATAGGTGTTGAAAGGTCTTGTTTAACACAAGCTGGGAATTAGTAATTTTCCATGCTAGGCTGCGTGCATTTTTCTCCACAGTCACTCCATATTTTTAGTTTTAGTGGTTTCCATTGTCGTCTGACCGAAGACTTGAGGATTATAACTACGAAATTATCATCTTACCATTGTTGTTTCTTGAATGGATCCGAAACTATTAATAAAAATGTTGACTACTACATCAACAGGAATACCTATGAATAAAAAATTAAAAATAAATTTAGCAGTTGTAAAACCTTTGGTAATAATTGTTATAATATGGTATACTTATTTAATTTTTGCATTTTAAAACATACATTTCCATGCAAAAACTTTGTTTTTAATATAACATGTTGACAATTGCTATTGATTTCATTTTCTGAATATAAATTTTAAGACAAATGAAACTTAATTTCAGTTATATTTATTGGCATGCATTATTCAGAAATATTTCTTTTTAACTTGCATAAATATTTCTCTTTTAGTTGCATAAACTCTGTCATACATGTTTTAATTGAGACCTACATAACTTAATACTTAGTAAATTACTTTCTAAATTAGTATACTAAATTAAATACTTACTAAATTAGTCTCTAAAATTTACTTTTAAGATGGTTTGATTTTCTTGCATTTTCTAATCATTTCAAATCTTTAAATTAATTGCTATCACAGTATTCAAGGAATTTTACTGATAACTGCTAGATTTCCATTTTATTTCATCAAAGCACAAAGCTAATCAGACTTGTAATGGAGCCATTATAAAGATTTCTGTCTGACCTGTTGGAAAATAATTTGGAAGTTCATGGAGTGAGAACCAAGGTATAATGTTGCAATTTTCTTTCTTTTCTAACTCATTGTGCCTATCAAAGGGAACACGTGAATTTAGCCTGTAGCCTCATAAGTACGGCTGATGAGAAACAGGTGTGAAGCCATGCGCGGTAGGCATGTGACAGCCCAGGCTGCGGCTGCTAGGGAGAGTGACTGAATAGGCTCCGGTAATGAACAAAATCCCTGTTTTTACAACATAGCTGCAGAACGCTAGTTGACTAGAAGCAGCTGCAGACATTTTTTTTTTCTGCAAAAGGGGAAAAATATGAAGCCTTATAATGCTAATCTGATGTCTGGCCTTTCCCAACAGCAAGGATTATGGTCTTCCAGAGGGCATGCTTCACGCAGAGTTTCGGAATTTATCAAGAAGATTTCTTGAAAGCTTTGTAACAAAAATGCAGCCAGGTCACAAAGCTTTTTATTTTAAGCGTGGCTTTATTTTTCCTTAAAGCTGTGACAAGTGGACTGCCTGGCTGAAATAATAACTTCTGCCCTAGAGATCTGCATTCACAAACTTAATGTACTTTTAAAAACGTGGTGGCCATCTTTCTTTCAGCAAAAGAAATATTTTTATAAATATGAAATACTAATAAAAGGATTTACATACAATCGTAACTGTTCATTTTCCCTGAGTAAATGCCTATTGTACTAATTACTAATTGTTACATCTATTAACAGACATTAGACTGATCTTTAAATCACTGAGGTTAAGGACACATAGTACTTAAGAAATCCATCTTAGAGAGCAGCCTTTTCACTCACAGGATATACCTTTCACTTTTTCAACTGCTAACTATATAAAATTATTAGAAGTATGGTTTTCTTAATAGCGAAGTGTATTTTTAGCATTACATTTTTCTGATGCTAAGCACCCTGCCAGAGAGTTAAAAGCTAACATGAAATCCTATTCCTTCTTGCATTAGCAACACGGTGTTAGATAGGTGGAGCTAAGTTTTAAAGCAGAAGATCGAAGGGGGTTGGGAGTGCAGAGAGATAACAAACCTTTGAAGTTCGGTCTTATCCTGGGATCATAACTGACCAGCAGCCTGTTCAAGATGTTGCTGGTGGAGTTGGGGGGCACACGCGCAAGGTCCTCTGGTGACTGCTGACTAATGAGAGGACACAGAGAAAAAGCTGGTAAGTACTAAATAGCACACAAAAGCTCCATTTTCCTCAGGAGGCTTGGCTCTCTCGACAAAGACACAACTCCACCAGGGCTTTCCCAAATGGAAGTAAATAAAGAGTTACAAACACTGTCGGAGCCCAAGTCATTGGTATAAAGAGACAAGAAAAAAAAAACAACCAGCATTAATTTACTAGCTGAATGAAGCAGTATTCAGAAAAGCATAGGCTGCCATGTTTGTCTTTATTTTACTCTTAACTAATTATCCATTTTGCCTTTACTTCTAAATAATGAGTCGTGACTAAGTTGATAGTTCAAGTCCACATTTTATAAAAGGAACTTCCTTGGTATCCAAGGGGAAATATGTTTCTGGGTTTTTTTTTTTTTTTTTTTTCTGTTTGTTTTGTTGTACCATCCATGAAATTTTATCAAAAAAATCTTTTAACCCAATAACAAAAACAAAACAAAACTCCATCATGACCACAAAATAGATTAAAAGGAGCCACCATCTGGAATTGTCTAAATATGCTCTGAAATGGTAAGGAATCACATTCATTTATGTGAAGCAAACTTTGATGCAATTTGTTTAACTTTTTATCACAACTTCAACACCTGTGAGCCCTTTCTGCTCTGACACAGGAGGCCACTAGAGATGAGACACAAGGCAACACAGTTTATGAGAGAGCTAAAATGACTATGAATTGCTGGAAACAACGCTTTCAGATAGAAATCATTCCAAGCGCAACATATTCAGCCACAGATGAAAACCAATTAGTTAAATTTCCCAAAGTGCAAGAGATTGCATAGATTTCTTAAATTGCTTTTCCATGGTCTTATCAACTCCAATATCACACCTCCAGGGATCTGAGCATTGGTAAGGTAATGAGATTTTCTATTTCACTGCAAGTAAAATTGTAACCGCCTTAGAGCCAACTGTCATCCCTTATCAAGAGATCCGGCGCTCTCAGGAGGATGAGGCTAGGAGGAGAAATTGGATATTAGGATGCAAATTAGTGTTCAATCCTTTCTATGGATTTTCTCATTCAAGGAGGGAAAATGGAATTAATTATGAAATATACCTTTATTGAATCAATTAAGGGATGCTATTATTGTGTCTCTTGATATAAAATCCTTTACAATTACATTCCTTCAGAGCAAAGAAAAGAGGGCATAAAGACAATTAACTCTAATTGCATTGTTTGGAACTTTCAGGACATCTTGTTTTTCCTTCCTCACAAACTAGGTCAATCAAATCCAAATTTCAGCTCTGCCACTATCGAACTGTGCCTTTCTCCTATCCACTCCTGTGGAATCAGTCCCGCCACTCTGCACTGTAACTCTTCCTTCTAACTACACCAATCTAAACCTACACCGTCTTTAAAAGTGCCTGAACCGTCATTCCCCTTTGTAGAGATTTGCCTCATCCATCCAATCATATTCCAGGTAATACAAATGAGTAAAGGCATCATTTGATGACAAGTCCGTCACTTCCTTCCATACCTGTTTATAGAGTACCAACTAGACTCAACACAGAAACCATGATTACTAAGGGACTCACAGCTTATTCCCTGTTCTACCATTAGACAAACAGGACCGAACACTTCCCACCAGTCCTTACTGGCTCAGATCCATGTTCCAGTATGGGATGGGTAGTGGAGAACAGACACATGTGTCCATTTCAGTCTAAACTGACAAACATAGGATTGCTCGATTAAACAAAATAGGTCGTTAACTAAGCAGAAGGCTATTTTTCAGTTGAGAGAGAAAAAAAAAAAGATTGGTGTTGGTTGGGCCAATGTGACATGGTAAGCAAGTTTGATGATAGTTTATCAACACCTCAAGAAAATAATAATGATAATAATGAAGACAGTATTATGATATATAAATAGATACTGAAAATGTAAAGCTTGGTCAAGTTTTTTAGCTGAATTTTCATTCCATATAAAGCCTGGCAGAGTGTAGGTGGAATATTATCTACCTTCTCATTACCATTGTCCAAGTGAAGTGACTACATTTAACTTTAATATTGTAATTGCTCACACTTTAAAGTACAGAATCAACAGGAGCTTCTCTTCATGAAACACAACACTTCCAACCAATCTGCACAAGAAGTTAGTTTTATAGACAAATACATAGTCCAAACCAGGCAGAGTGGCTCACACTTGTAATCCCAACAGAAGGGAAACAGAGTTAGAAGGATCACCTTGAGTTTGAAGCTAGACTGAACAACAAAATCCCAGGTCAGGGCTGTCTATAGCTCCTGCTCCGGGGAGACAGAGAAACCGAGAAAACAAACAAAAAGATACAATGCCAACTGGTCAGACTGTGGTTGGTTACTTTCTTTGTTAAGAAACACAGAAACAGAATCAAGAAAAATAACTCCTTAATATCGGGTTACTTTGGGTAGCCCTGCTGTGTAACAAGGCAGGAGGGATCCCACAGTCATGCCAACTGAAACTGGTCATGGAAGGAAGCTGGCAGTGACTTCTGCAATCCTGATTCCGTCAAAGGCGAAACATGCCTCAGAGATTTGGCTTTGTAGTGTGGGTTTAGTCTGCACGGAATCACTTTGATGTTTTCACTGGTGCGAAGAAACACCTTGCTCTAATTTCTGCGAGCACCATCCACACTGTAGAGTACATATGCTCCACCAGGGTTCCATTGCTCTTATTACACTCATTTTTCCAAACCGATACTAAAAATAAGACTCTAAAAGTTAGCCTATTCTTGCACTTTATGGGTGTCGTACTGTATTCCCAAATACTTGCATTTCTCCTTATAGTTAAAATAAATTGTTGTAACAAATGACATCAATATCAGTTGAAAAAATCAAGTATAAACACACACACGTAAGAATACACCAAAACTTTTTCAGCCCTGTTTTTTTCGTTACTTGTGTCAATACAACTTGACCTGAATATTTAATAAGGAGTTCATCTTTCCTATGCTAGGAATTCAGAAACTTTTTAAAATGTAAAAGAATCATGAGTAGTTTATATTCGCAAGTGTAAATTCAGGGAATTTTCTCCCACATATAAAATAGTAATCATATGTTTTAGCTTACCAATATGAAAATCACATAAAAATACTCTCTATTAATTTGGGGGAATTGGATGACTGCAGCAACTTTCTCCAAAAGACAAAATGAAATATATACGCAGCATATTTGATTGTTTACATAGAAATACACACATGCATACACACACATACAATTTGTAAAATGTGTTATTTGTGATCTTAAACGGAACACGATTAGTAACTGTTTTCATAACAGAATGTTAAGGTTTTGAATGTTTTACCTATTCAGTCTATCAAAAATTGTAGTATATCACAAAACAGTGTTTATTTGTTTAGAAATATGATATTAAGAAAATAACTCACTCAGGCAAAGTGATCAAATAAGTAGGAAAATGCTTTCTTATATAACAAGAATTTTTACAACCATCACTGTATTGTTCACTAGCCTAAACTTAAACCAAAGTCATGACTAAGAGGGAAAGTTATGCAAAGAATGTGTCCTGACAGTCTATATGACTATATGATATAATGCTTTCCAGCACACAAAGAAAAACACAGAAGTCTCTTTCTAAAGAGAGGCTCCACTTACCGCTTAATGTAGAATAATCTTCTCATTACATGGCCACTCTAAATGGTCAGTCTAAAACAGATATGCAAGAGCAGACTGCCTCAGTTTTCCTCAAATTGCAACTCTCTAGCCAATGGGTTGCCTAACTTTTTCATAGTATAAAAAAAAAAGGTATGGGGTTTCTCAGGCAGAAAGCATGGTCAGAGGGAGGAACCTGCACATGACCTAACTCCTACACAAAAGCACACATATGAAGGGAGAAGAAAGCACAGGAAGGCACAGGCCATGGTGATTCTTCGTTGTGTAAGATGCTCAGGAAAATCTGATGAAAGGAAGCTACATACTTCTGAAAGCAAAATTTGGGAGTCTCCAACCTGTGGAACATAGGCTAAAAGACCCTCTATTACAGAATCTGATGAGATCATTGAGCTGCCTGCAGCAAGGAATTCCACCTCCTGGGCTTAGATTTTTCCTTCTCAAGCACAGGGACCTGGAGCTAGCAGACAACCAACTGCTGTCTTTCCAGGGAAGTAGTCATCTAATTCCCCTTCCCAGGGCAATCCTTGTGTCCCTCTTAGGGAGCATGGGTGAGAGGGAGAACTGAGGTTGGAATGTAAAATGAAAAAAAAGATAAAAATAAATCATAAAAAATCATATCAAAGGCAATGATGCAAGCGCAAACAGTGACAACAGTGACGTTGGTCAGGTTTTACGGCTGTTTTCTCCTATAGACTGATAGGAGATTTCTTCAAAGGGACTTACAAGGACATACAAACAACCGCTAAACTCACACTGATGAAAACCTGTTCAAGGATGCCTCTGCGGAGCCATCACACAGGGCTACCAATGGTCAGGCTGGGGTGAGCTGCCAAAATACGACAGCCTCCTACTTCCTGCTTCACCAAGTGAGCCCCCTCCCCACCTCCACCACACACCTGCTCCAAAATTTCTGGAGTTTGTCTCACTGATGGCAAATAGGCCATCAGTGCAGGATGAATGAAAGAGATTGCCCAATCCTTATCTTTTAGCTTTGAAATTATGAACTAAATAAAATCTTCTTTTCTAAGATATTAAGGATTCTCACGTAGGTTGTACTAGCAGCAGGAAAAATAGAAGCACTAATACATTACAATTCTTAACAGAAAAACAACAAAATAAATCTTAAGTATACAGTGACCGAGATGATAAATTTCTTTTAGTTTTATCATTCTTTATTTCATTTAATAATTTTTGAGTATTTGCTATGTGCTGTGTGCATTACTCTATACTGGTTTTGCATTTTGAGAACCGAACATACATGTTCCTTATTCTGACATGAAAATGCTATTCAAAACTGTAATTTCTGATAACGTTATGTAGTAATTCTGCATTAACCACACCCTGAATCCAAACAGCATCTCATACCACTGATGCCTCAGTGAGAGAAGGTAAAGTCAACAACTCAAAGGATAATCTGGTCCAGAAGGGCGTGGCTTCAGCAGCACTCACACAACAAGATCTTGCAGCAGAGTTTGCTGAAATGAAGGGTTCACACAGGATTTAATGAGACCTGTGTTTCAGCTAAGAGGCTGGGCCAAGATGAGCATAGACAGAAAAGCATGTGGTGAGAAGAAGGAATGAAGTAAGACGTCTAACGACTGGGACATCTTAGTGGTACCAGGAGGGTCAAATAGGAGTCGTGTGGTCTTAAGGGCAGAAGTGGACTCAAGATGTGGGTCTTAGGAGCCGTGGAATTGACTGACACAGGTGTGCTTCTAACAGGATGCGGCTGAGCCTGAGCATCCTGGTAGTCTCCTTGGATGGGGATGAGAACGGCACTGGAGACTGATCCTCCCAGACCAGCTTAGCAAGCCTCCTGTATCTTCGCAATACAATAGCATACCCAGAGAACAGATGGCTTCACCCTATCAGGGTGGGGAGCCAGAGAAATGGGGATGCACGTGAGCAGAGTGCCTGTACCTTCCTCCTCGCGACCCTAGAAGTGAGATGGGACAAGGTTTCCAAAGGCAGTCTATAGCAATTCAAGTTTGCAGGTAACAATGACCTAGTTACCCACTTGGCAGAGGCTGAGACAGACATGGACTCAACACAGACATGATGTTATGGTGTCAATAAAAAGTTCTTCATCCAGCATCATTGTACACTTGGATCTTGTATTAATTTCTATTCTGTTGCCGGGCGGTGGCGGTGCATGCCTTTAAACCCACCACTTGGGAAGCAGAGGCAAGTGGATCTCTGTGAGTTCGAGGCCAGCCTGGTCTACAAAAGCAAGTTCCAGGACTGGCTCCAAAGCAACACAGAGAAACCCTGTCTTGAAAAACAAAAAACAACAACAAAAAAATCTATTCTGTTACTCTGATAAAACACCATGACCAAGGCAGCTTATAGAAGAAAGGGTTTATTTTATGATTCCAGAGAGACAGCAGGGAGGCAAAGCACCTAGTTGTAGACCTGGTAGCAGGAACAGGAGGCTAAGAAAGTACATCAGGTAGAAGGGACTGTGCTGGAAGGGGCTGTACACTTTTAACAGCCCCAGTGACAAATTTTCCCCATAACCTCTCCAGACAGTGGTACCAACTGGGGACCAAGTGTTCCAATGCCTGAGCCTATGGGCGCATTTCTCATTTCTTAAACACACTGACATTGTGTTTAAGAAACTGTAGAAATGACATCAATCTCAGAATGAAAGAGCAAAGCTTAGGTATTTGAGAGAGTATTTAGTGTTTACTGGGAACAATGAAGCAGGAAACTCAGGGGTTAAGAAATTTACAAGTGCCTGAGATGCAAATGAAAAGCACCAGCAGCTGGTATTTGTTAATGGAGGACGCTTGACCCTTTCAGAGAGATGCCTCATCCAGTTACAGAATGGCTGGAAATTTTTCAGCCAGTTGTTGAAAGACTTACTGGGGGAAAAAAAAGTCTGTGTACCCCTAAACCAAGTCCTGCAACGTCAGAGAAATGACCTTCCTACAGAAACTGTGTCAGGTTAGGACAAAAATTAGTTGATAATCTCTTGACATTATGTTCATCAAATTTAGTCAGAGAAAGGAGGGGCCATCTGTGATCAGTTGGGTTCGCTGACTTCAGGGGAGCAACTTTTGATAAACTATCTGCAAAATTAATTTCTGGCATCTTTAGACTGAGTCAATAATCAACATCATAATCTGTAGCATCACACTGACACTCTGGGCAACATAAAGAAAGTAACTGGTATCGTCTCTAAAACCACTAAATGTCTCAAAGTACTGGGACCAATGGTGTTCACAATCTCCAAATGTTCTAATTCAAAATATTAAAAACCTATGTGTTAAAAGTCAAAGATTTTAAAAGAAGGGACAGAGACCTATCTGGTAGCCTATTGATCAGTATGGCAAGATGGAAGGGGACCCACATGATAAGGCTGTGACCAATCAGTGCTCATGTCAGGAGAACTGTTGATACGGAGGTCCTTCTGTCTATGTGTTGCTTTTATTGGTTAATGAATAAAGAATCTGCATTGGTCTGAGCAGGGCAGAACAGAGGTAGGTGGCGAAAACTAAACTAAATGCTGGGAGAAAGAAGGCAGGGTCAGTGATAAGCCATGAAGCCCCACCAGAAACAAATGCTGGAACTTTACCCAGTAAGCCACAGCCTCGTGGTAATACACAGATTAATTTAGGATATGAGTTATCCAGAAATGCACTTAATCTATTGGTCAAACAGTATTGTAAATAATATGATTTCTGTGTGATTATTTCGGGGCTGAGCAGCTGGGAATAAACAAGCAGCTTCCTACAACAAACTGTCACTGTTCAGTTGTCAGTATCCTATTCAGAAATTAGGAATAGGGAGATAGGATGTGTTGCCCCCAATGGTTAACACACATATAAAGATCTTCAAAAGACAAAGAGTGTGAAGGTACCATTGCACCTGGTTCTTCTGCAGGATTCTGCCACTTGAAAGCACTAAGAGCTACCAAGGAAGTCTCCATGGGCCATCATTCCACACACCCTTATAAATTTCACACTCTGGAAAACAAAGCTACTAAATGACACACACCCACATGGAAGACTTCTCCAAGAAAAAGAAACAAGTGCAGATAGCTAAAGGTTAAGTCTCTCCACCAACACAGCAAACTTAGCCAAGCTAATTAAGAATTAAAAGTCTAAGTTTATTGGTAAAATACTCCTGGATGGTCTTCCAGCTCCCAGAGAGGAGAAAGGGGGAAGGAATCAGATAACCACATAGCCAATCTCCACAGGGCAGTTTAAATACCATGTAGGCATGGTCTTGGGTATTTCTGTGGTTGGAGGTTTTTGGAGACAGGGCAGGGTTTGCAGAGAAAGAGAGAGAGAGAGAGAGAGACAGAGAGAGACAGAGAGACAGAGAGACAGAGAGAGAGAGACAGAGAGAGAGAGACAGAGAGACAGAGAGAGAGAGACAGAGAGAGAGACAGACAGAGACAGACAGACAGAGAGAGAGAGAGAGAGAGAGAGAGAGAGAGAGAGAGAGAAATGGGTGGAGGGGAGACTGAGGTGAAGCGTCCAACTGAGCAGATGATATTTTACTAACAAGGAATGGTACAGTGAAAGGGTTCAGAGAACAGAGGTACTTGCTTCTCAAGCCTGGTGACATGAGTTCAAATCTTAGAATCCACATAGAGGTGGAAGGAATTAATTGATTCAACAAAATTGTCCCCTGCCCTTTACACTTGTGTTGTGGAATGCAAGCCTTTCCCACATACATTATGAGAACACACAATGATGAAAAATAAGTTTTTAAATTAAAATACTGGAGAGTCTTCACTGGGGACTTCACATTTTATAAAACGAAGAATACTAAGTTATCCTCCACACCATCTATTGTCTAAGGAGAACCACCAAGAAATGCTTCCACAAATATTCAGGGTAAAATACGGTCTAAAAGCATATAAGAACTGTTTCGAGGGCAAGAAATGTGAGCTGACATGGCAACTCTCAGACATTAACCTGGTTTGCTACAGAACAAATGTAAGATGCCCTTTTAAATCAAGGAGATAATTCAGCCCCTGGCAGGCAGCTATCCTCCATGTCTCCTTGAGAACATCAGGTTTAAATGTCAGTAGCTCTTGTTATCCATCTAGCAAAAGTGATTATTCATACTATTTGATCATCAACTAAAAGTTGAAGGGACCCTGATGATGACAAAATATTTTTTCTGTCTATTTTTCTTCATGAACTACTTGAAAAGACCTTAAAAGAACCTTTGGTTTAATGAAAAGAACTGGATTAAATTTGTGTGTGTGTGTGTGTGTGGTGTGTGCATGTGTTTGTGTGTGTGTGGTGTGTGCATGTGTTTGTGTGTGTGGTGTGTGCATGTGTGTGGTGTGTGCATGTGTGTGCATGTGTGTGGTGTGTGTGTGCATGTGTGTGGTGTGTGCAGGCACACATGTGGAGATAAGCTGTTGACATTGGATATCTCTTGGTACCATTTTCCAACTATACACACAGAGAGAGGAGGCATGAGGGATGGAGGGGGAGAGAGAGACAGAGAGGGAGAGAGAGAGTCTCAGTAAATCTAAAGAAAAGCAATGGATTAGGGTGCCTGGCAGTGAGGCCTCACTATACTCCTGTCTTTGTCTCCAAGCTTTGGTGTTACAAGCTAATGTTACCACATGTATTTTATTTTTAATGTTGGTTTTAGAGATTTGAACTCAGGTTCTTGCCTATTTCTACACTATAAACAATCATGCATAGGAAAGGGTCCTAAAATGTGACAGCATTATCACTGTTATCAGATTAGCAGCTTCTTCAGCTCTCCATACCTAAATACTACTATGCTGGAGAGATGGCTCAGTGGTTAAGAGCGCTGCCTGCTCTTCAAAAGGTCCTGAGTTCAATTCCCAAAAACACATGATGGCTCAAACTATTTGTACTGAGATCTGGTGCCCTCTTCAGGATGAGACCTAGTCAGTCGTCCTCAACAGCTTAGCCCATGAAACCTAATATGTCCAAGTTCAACGGAACCACCATCTACGGGCTGCCCATGCATGCTTGAGCATTGCCAGGGCAGACATTTCATTCATTTTTCATTTCATGCGATAATAACGTAGACATACACTGTATACTTTTTCAGATAAGTAAAATGATTACAGGCAGCATATTTTCACATCAAGTATGAAACTACTCTCATAACAAATGGTCCTGCAAAAACTAATTTCTCTTATTTATAGCTGTTGTTTATATCTTTCCAATAAAGCGAGTTTGGTTTTAAAGCATGAAAAATTTTGATTTTATTCTATTGTTTTTTGAGATGAGGCTTTCACTCGGTTGCCTCAGAGCTGTGGCCTTGAACTCACAATTCCTCTACCTTACCCATTCACCCAGCTACCCTTAGACTAGGATAATAGGCATACACCATGTGCCCACCTAACAAGAAGAAGCCTGGCTTCTTCTTCCCCCTGTGAACATAAAGGTTCATGCAACTAGAAAAACTCTGCAACTAGCTGAGGTTCTCCTGCATCTCCTGTCACTGAGAAATCATCCACAATGTATCTAGCAGGAAAGTGAGAAAGATGCTTTCAGACCATAGTCTTCATCCTAGCACACAATCAGCAGGAAATTCCCAAGTCAACATCTCCCTGAGAAGCAAAGGAATTAGACCGGGTAGCTGGTGCCCTGATTTGTTCATGTGCTACCCCGAGATCCTGATGCTTTCTCTTGGAAAGATATGGGTCCCTGCATAGGGTAATTTCTTCTCATGTAAACACTCTACATAACTCAGAACAGCATAAGCAATAAAGCCCACACTTGGCCTTCATCTCAGCAGGGAACATCTGAATCACACATCTAGCCACATAATTTCTGGAGCTCCCGAAGGACTAGATTTAAGTCATCTGCCTCAAGCACTGACAAGGTCCAGCATTCCTAAGTCACTGAAAGTTGCGGAGGACACAGTGGTCATTTGAACAAGAGACAGGACTAATCACCAGACCTCCCTTAACTCAACATAGCACAAACAAATAAAAACCATGAGCTCAATTCTTCCGAGGTAGGAAGGACACAGATTCAGCTTTCTAACTCTTCTAAGAAGAAAAAGCTTCTGGCTTGCCTATCACAGAAGGCAATGAGAGCATAATATACTTGGCAAGCAGAGAGAGAAAATACCATGGTTTTGCACTACCATGAATTTTTTTATACCTGCAGAACAGTAGACAAGTTGACTGTACAAAGTCCTTTCTTGCATGAGGACAGCAAACAAAGCAGGGAAGGGTCGAGGAATTTTCTACTACACAAATACCAAAGAGATTCATGTGACCCACTTAAAAGAATAGGATAAAACTCCTTGAATAAGGGTTATGAAAATATACATAAATATCAATTTTCTGATAGATAAAAAGAACAAAAGAAACCAAGAGTGAGCAGAAATAAATGAAATAAAGAATATAAAACTAAATAAAGAATAGAAAAATATGAAAACAATGATTTGAAAACATAATCAAAACTGACATATCTTTAGTATAACAAAGAAATAAAAACAAAATTAAATAGATAAATGAAATCAGACACGAAAGGAGAAACATTAAAACTGAGGAGGCTGATCCACTAGATGTCCACGAATTGGTTAACTCAGGACATTCTAAGACTTTCTGACAAAGATATAAAACGTGAAATGATCTTTAACTCATAAAGGGGATTATTTAGCAAATAATAATAAAATCCAGGAAGAGATGACTTCACTGGCAAATTCTACTGAACTGCTAAAAAACAAATCAAAGCCAGTACTTGTCAAAATCTGCCCAAAAGATGAAAGGAGGAGCACTTCCAAGGACTTTGTGAGGACAGCGTGACCCTGACACTAAAGCCAGACAAGACACATAAGAAACTACAGGCCAGTGTCTCTCGGAAGCAAGCATCCTTACCAAAGACAGGAAAACACCTTCACTAGCACCTTCAACAGCTGCACGCCACAGCCCAGTGGAGCATACATCTCAGGTTTGAGGAGAGCTCAGCACTGGAAAATTACGGTTATACATCACTCTTCCTCAACAGAAATATAGGTAAAATCCATAGGACCATAGAAAAGGGTGCATAAAAGTAATCTGAAATAATTTAACATTACAAGAAACTAGAAAATAGAAAGGAAACAATCTGTCTACAGCAGAGACTGTAGAGGAACAGTTCATACCTAACATCACAGTTTGTGGTGAAAAACTGGAAGCCGCAACACGAAGATTAAGAACCC
Source organism: Chionomys nivalis (assembly GCF_950005125.1). Lineage (NCBI taxonomy): Eukaryota > Metazoa > Chordata > Mammalia > Rodentia > Cricetidae > Chionomys > Chionomys nivalis. Next base: position 5,077,009 of record NC_080109.1, on the reverse strand, counting down.
AGAAAGGCATCCTCTCTTACCACATTGACTCAGGATATACCAGAACTCCCAGACAGTCAGTCAAATGGATCCCAACTGCAGAAGTGCATGTCTCAACTTGGCCCTGTGTATAGAATTCCTTGTACATTGTCATATACTTGCACAGACATACCTATTAGAACTGGCAGCCTAATACTGCAGGAAACAGCATTGACTGAAGAAATCACTTACATATATGCATGTCTGTAGATAATCAACTATAAAATAAAAATTTGGGTAATTACCATATTTGCAACAGCATCAAAGAGAGCAAGATATTTATGAATAACCTTAGCCCTGACAAAGGGAATGAAGCATTTCTACATTAACAACTATTTAAAAAATTAAATTATCAAAGACAGCAACAAATAGAAAGATAGCCAAGTTTATGGGTTAGAAAACAATCCTGTTAAAATACCCACCCTACCCATAAAGATGTACGTGAAAAGCAATCATCTATCAAAATCTTCACAACAGAGTTTAGGTGATGGCTCATTCTGGGTTCAGTTTTCAGCACTGCAAAAACAGGACACGGTGGCATAATCCCCATAATCCTCAAATTTGGGAGGGGGAGACAGAAGGATCTAAAATTCCTGTTCATTTTGGACTACATAGCAAGTTTGAGGACAGCAAAGAATATATGAGATAGATCCTATCTCAAAAATAAACAAAATGAAAGTATCCAAAAACCTGATGAAAATGATTATAGGACTAAATCCCAAACAGTTCACAATTCCCGAGGAATCAATAAAGCTCTGACACTAAGACAAACACCTAAATGACACAGATTAAAAAGAAAGATTTCTCTAAACTCAAAGGTTCATTAGTTTCAGAAGACCATGATATGTAGGGTGTGCAGCGTTGTCTAGAAAGCCAAGGAAGAGAGGACATCTTGCAATACCCCTTTCCTCCCTCTGTCTTGCCAATTATTCTTTCAAGACACCTGGGCTATGGGACTCAATTGCCCACATACAGAGAACAACATCCTCATTTATTGACTGTTCTGAAAACATTCTCAAAAATATACCCACAGATGTGCTTTATGGCTCTAAGACACGCGCAGTCCAAGGTATCCAGCAATTAAGACAGCATCAAAACACAAAACAATCAAACATGTGATAGAAAGGTCATGTTTAAGAAAGTATATGTTTCCTAACTTAAAAATACTTTGCAAAGCAAAAGGTGTATTAAAGAAATAGATCATGGACAACTGCATGGAGATAGCCTATAAAAGCTGGCCGATTTCACTATCATTAGCTATAGTATGAAAATTTTTAAAGTAATTAATGTCTTTTTTTAATTTTAAGGTCTGGTTCCCATCAAAGAATATTTCATATCCATTTTACCAGAAGCTTCTCTTATTGAAACTCTTCAATAATTTGATATATACCAACCTGAACCTTCTCAATCTAATATTCTCATTACTGTATCTAGAGAGTGATCCCATGTGTGTCTATGTGTTTCTCCTAAAACATATACCGAAGTTTCAGTAGTTAAAATAGTATAGGCCAATGCAAGTGAAGAGAACCAGAAATAAATACAGTGCAAATGGCCAAGTGATCTTCAGTCAGTCAGCCAGAAGGCATGCACAATGGGCAGAAAACATGGCATTTAACAAACGGTGTAAAGAAAGCCGGACATCTGAAAGGAAGAGAAAGAAACTGGATGTTTTTCTTCTGGCTCACACAAAAATCAACTAAAAATTCATTAAAGGCTTAAATATGCAATCTCAGACTTCAAAAGAAAACACAGGAGAACATCCTCATGACATTGCTCTTGGCAATGATTTCACAGACACCACAAGTGCAGGCTGCATGAGTCAAATCTGGGTAGTGAAGGATCGCAGAGCAACTGTGTGCAGACCAATCCTCCTGGTCTGAGACTAGAGGAAAATATTGTGCAGAATGCAGAGGCATCAACAGTGAAAGAAATAGTAAAGAAATCAGTCGTTCTTAAAAAAAATGTTCTTCAGTGGATAGTATCAAAAAATAACGCACTAAGATGCTTACAAGAACATGGTTAGCGAGAAACTCATACAGTGCTGACAAAGATGTTAGGATAGACATCATGAAAAAGATTTTATAGAGTCCTTTAAAAATAATATATTTATCATATGGTACAGCAGTTCCAACATATATAACCAAGAGAAATAAAATCACTTTATCAAAGAGATACTGGCAGCCCCATCTATATTATATACAGTAGTCAAGTTCCAAGATCCATCTAGGTAATTTTCAATAGAAGAATAAAGAAGGCAGTGTGTATATAATGTGCACATATGTACATATAAATAATGTCTATAAGATGTACAAGTGATATGATATTATGCACCTAAAAGGCAAGAATAAATACCTATCCCCTCAAACAATTCTGATTGAACTAGAGGTCACTGTGTTAAATGAAATGCGCCAGGTATTTAAAGTCCAGTAGCACATTATCTCACTCCTTCACAAAACCTGAACAGCAGCTCCTAGAGAAGTAAGCAGTGGAGGAGTGGGACCTGAAACCCAAGAGGGGCTTAATGGAGCAGGGCAAAGGAATAAAGCATGCCAAGACCCATCAAAACTCAGCTAGAGATACTTAGTTCTATCTCTCTACAGTGCAACATTGCCCATACTGTTTACACTAGATTACACTCTGTTTTTGTATAACCAGAAGAGAAGCTCCCAAGACAGAAATACGATGGAGGGCTGACTCATGTTATGGCTGGTGATCCGTTGCACACATTCATCATGTTGCTCTGATCCTTATGAAGCTACAAAATACTATCTCAGAAGAATAGACCCAAAGAAGAATTGATCTAAATGAGTCCTTCTGCTCTTCAAATGACAGTGTTCAGAAAGTAACAAGGTTGTCCTGGACAGGAGGCTCAGAGCAGAAGGTGAAGACCTGAAATCACCAGAACCCACATAAAGCCAGGTGCAAACGCATTGAAATATCAGAATCCCCAGGAAGTGGGATGTGTACGTATCTAAATGTACCACAATTTTCTGCACCATATTTTTCTGCATGCTTTGATGATTACCATAACTAGGCTCTGAAACACTGAAAGGATTAATCAGACAAATTTTGGCACCAAACTCCACAGTCCATCAAAACTTGAAACGGGAGAGACGGCACTGGCTGCTCTTCCAGATCACTCAGGTTCGGTTCCCAAAACTGACCCTGTGATGCACAGTCGTTTGTACCTCCAGTTCCAGGACATCAGATGCCCTCTGGGGGCTCCTACATTGACACTGTGCACATACATACACACACAGAAGATGCATACACATAAAACACATGTAAATTGATCTCTGAGTGTAGAGTCACTAATTATATAATTTGCAAGCTAATATTTGTAATATACATACAATATGTATTATACAGAAAAAAATAACAAGAATGTCACTGTTCAATTCTCCTACTAGGTAATACATATTTATTGTTTCTTTTTAAATTGTATGTGGTTACCTATTGTGCTTTATAGTATGCATATCATCATGAGATTTCCTAATTGTACCTCAAAGGCAAGAATGCTCTCTATTCTGATGAAAAATAAAGTAAAGAAGCCAAGTATGGTGACAGGCTTGCAATCCCAGCACTTGAGAGTAAGAGGTAAGATAATGGTGAGCTCAGCCCAGCCTAGGCTTTTAGCTGAACTTGTCTCAAGCACGAGGAGATAGAGAAAGGGCTGAGTTCTCCAAAGGCTCTCATTCTGCACCTTACCCATCTCTGTTCAGGGGAGGGGAGGGTAAGAGAGGAGAAGGAAGGATGAAAGAGGAGAAGACAGGAGGAAAGGAAGGATGGAGAGGAGAGGGGAGGACTGGGAGGAAAAACAAAAGAGAAAATCACTCTAGAGCTGTGCTCCCTAGTTCGTCAAGGAGGCCTGGCTGGGTGGACTGGGGGCCCGACTTACTGCGGATATGGCCCACATCTCTAGACACTTGGTATCTGCCTCTGAGAGTCTCCCTGTAGGCAGAGAAGATAACTGCAGAAAACCAGTTCACAAAAGACCTGTCTGTGGAAAGAACTGTGGCCACATAAATAAAGCGCCTAGATTAGTCACGGTGCTGTACGACGGACAACCCCCAGGAGCCTATTTTGTGTCGTGGGGAAAGGAAAAGAGAGCAACAACTGTTTGGAAAACGACAGACATTCACAATTTACTCCCAACTACAAGAAAGTCTTGGGCATGTGATTTACTTGAGGAAATATGCAGCGTGTTTCCCTTCTTATATAAACGCATGATATATATGCACAAATCTTCTTTCTCCCAAATCCCCACTCTAATTCCCCTATTCTCTAAAAATTGATGGGACTGAGTTTTGAAAGGAAATATTTTCTTTGCCACTACAAGCCAATTTTTAAAAAGAACCAAAGCAGGGAAATTGAGAAATAAATAATTTAAACTTCAAAGCACTTTGAGGAAGTCACTCCAGGGACACCACAAATCATTTAGATGAAGGGGCTTTTGTTCCTTGTCTGGAACCCAGTAGAGAAGCTCAAGGCCACCCCTAGCACCTAACCTGGTTCTGTTACCATGGCTTTGTCACTTTCCCTTATGCAAGATCCTACGTGCAAATAATTTGTTATCAGAGACAAGAAAAGGATTTCGTTTTTATTACTGCCTTGATTATACCCCTGCAGGTTTATGGAAACAAGGATGTACTAACCCCATTACGGGGCAGGGAAGCAAATACAGATGTTATCCTGAATACTGGATCCCCTATCCCTCTTCAGTACAGAAGAAGAAAGATTGCCCTTTCTGTCTCTATGAATTATTGCTTAGAAACCAGTCACTTCAGATTGAATAAACTAAAATCCACAGGCCTCCTTACAAAGAAACTCTACGCTCCACACCATATCCTAAATAGCTTTGTGTCGTAGTACTCTCCAGGACAGAATCTCCAGCAGTTTTTCTAATATTTTCAGTCATCTTCAGAGAATGAAAACTGCCTTTAGCCACTGTCCTACCACTCAAAATTGTCACGGCGTATGGGACCCATCTAGTACTGGTAGCAAAACTAGATGCTTTGTGGAAAAGCCCAAACTTCCCGCTTCCCCAGAGGAAGGGAAGAACATTGATCTTGCCGTGGCCAGGTTTGCTGGCCTCTGACTTACTAATGTACACTTTCTTTGTGGATTTCTCAGATCCTCTCTTTGAAGATACTGTCAGCTTGTTTGTTTGATGTTTTCTTGTGGCAAGATTCCACTGTGCAGCCCAGGCTAACCTCAAGCTCAGAACAATTCTTCTGCATCAGCTTCCAAGGAAGGGTCTGACTGTTCTCCAGCTTCAGCTCCCGCTTGCCTCCTGCCCACAAGTCACATGGGCGCTGTGGGACTCTAGCCCCCTTCTAGGTTCTTCTCTAAACCCACCCTCTATGTTCTCTCCAGCTCTCCCTGCTCTCTTCTCCTTCCTATGAACCACATCTGAGCAAGAGTAAATATTCGGTATTCCCCTTCACATCAGAAATCCTCCTCAGTCCACACAGTCTTTTTCTCTATCCCATGGTCCCCAGGCTGCTTCTTGAGCTCTCATCAACAATTGAAAGCAGTCTACCATGAGCCTCCAAAGCACCAGGGGGCGGCATAGTTCTTCCTTCATGTCCCTCTCACAGTGTCAAAAGACAGCTCCATGGTCACATGGTACTGATGCAATGACCTCAGGGCTTCCATGAGCAATGTCTCCCCTAGTCTCCTCAGCCCTAACAAAGCCCAAAGAGAAGACTCTGAGTGAAAGCCACCAAGCCAGGCTTCCTTTCCTGTTGTCAGTACTCACAGAAGAGATCCGATTCCTACCATTGCTATTCAAGGTCTGAGATCTGTTGTTTGCTCCTGGTCGTTAGGGCTTTAGGCATAACTAACACTCCCACATTTATTTTTTTTGAAACACTTTTCATTAATTTGATAACTTTTAAGTGCCCTTCATGGAATTTCGGACAGAAAATACAAATGTTCCCTTATGTTAAATAACTTGTGTTAATATAAAGGCTAATATTTAAATATAACTAATTGCATTAATGTGCTAATATATTCTTTTATTATAAACATAGTTGATCTGAGTACTTTGTAAAGAAAAGAAGCTCATTTATCTTTTCTGTTTTGTGGTTCAAGAGCAGAATGCCAAACACATCAAGAAACTGAGAGAAGTCACCAAGGGAAGACAGGCAGTCTTGCTTCTAGGAACTTGCTTGTCCTGAAAGTTAACTCTCTCGACAAAACTTGTCTTCCTACTTCCTAGAAAACACCAGGACCCAATCACTTTCTATCAAGCAACATCTCTTAAAATACCATCACCTCAAATCACCACACTGGTGACCAAGCCTCAAGAACCTAAACTTCTGGGAAGGTGTGTCCAGGCACCAGCCACAAGTAAAGTGTTCTATAATATCAAATAACCAGCAAACATTCTTGAATGCTCTATCTTGGCAGGACATATCATGAGGACATGAAGATAGAGAAAAATAAGCAAAGTTGACAGACATTTTACAGCAAGAAGTTGAGAATGTTCATATGAACCAACATTTAAACAAGCAATACATATTAAAAATTAATAACTTGTTAATTAAAGTTTTATCCAGATCAATATTTTAAACACAAATTGGTAATTCATACAGGAATTTCGAAAAACTCCTTCTCTATCCAAATCTGTTCATCACCACAAGGAGTCAATGTGGGTACCCATCAATACAAAGCCCACTAAAAAATACATATATGAGTGTGTCTGTGTGGGTCGGTGTGGAACACATAGTCCAGATGCCTACAGAGACCAGAAGAGAGCACTGGATTCCCTGGAATGAAAGTAAGAGGAAGTTATGGGTGCCCAATGTGGATGCTGAGAATCAAATCTGGATCTTTTGAAAGAGTGGCAAGTGAGCTTAACCACAGAGCCATTCCACCAGCCTACAGTAACTGGGTCTCACATATCAGATCATATGTCTGGGAGAAGGAATCTTGTAAACTGTATACTCAGCAAGTAACATTCTGCTATTCTTCTTAAACAGTTCACTGCACGTTAATGTTCATTAATGACTTAAAGGAAACACAGTAACTATAATAAACAATGCCTAGACAACAATGATGAAGAATCCTGTTCCCATCTCCATAAGAGATGCTCATTTATTTCATTTAAAAATTGCAGAAAATATTTTATTCCTATAACCCTGAGAAATTCATTAAGCCCTATTTTACAGATCTGGCCAGTGGAAGCACATAAGCTAATACAGAAGTGGACTGTGTGTCACTTGAGTTTAGTGTTAATCTGTTCTCTCAGAACTAACTCAACCAGTTTTACCTGGAACTTGTAATCATTAGCATTGTATCTTCAGTACTGAATTTTGTCAGGTTACAAGCTAGGGACTCTGAAGAATATGTGACTTTTGATTGAAAGTCGTAAGATAAGAAGGGATGAGGCAAGTTGAGGGAAAGAGGCAGGGCATATTTCAGGAAGAAGGTATAGAATACTCCACAGTAGAGTGGACACTGAGTAGTAGATCCCAACCAAAATGATGGCAATGGAGAGTAAAACTGGAAAAAGGAAAGGCTGGCCAGAGCAGAGACCTGAACAGCTGTGTCTATTCCAAACCTCACAGATGCCTGCACACTACAATAACAGTTCCCAGAGCTTGGCTCGACTCTGCAAATTGGCCACACCACAGTCAAAACTGTTTTCATAAAGCCAGTAACACATCATTTACTTTGCTAAATATTGACAACTCTGCTAGAAGTGGTAAAGCAATGGTGGATAAAACCGCTAGTGCATTAGCAGAAATTAAGAAGACATTTAATTGTAATGCCAATGAATTCTTCACCACCACAAAATAGCAAAACCTAAGACCCCCACACACCATAACATAATCGCTTTGTTACCAAAACATAACAATACACATCACCAAATCATAGTGCTAAACATCAATACATAAACCCTGATGCCACCAACATAAAACCCTGCACACCACCAATATATAACACCACACACCACCACAACATGGCACACACTACCAATGCATAACACCACACACCACCAACACATAAAGCCCCACAACCAATACATAATGCCGCATATCATCACAACATACCATACACCATGCAAACAGATCACACACTACCAACATATACACCACACACCAAAGCATAATACCACATACCACCAATACATGAACCTACACAAATTATACACTATACGACAAACATTAGAAATAAAGCAAACATCAGCAACGTAACAGCAACTGAATCCAGTTTTTAAAGGTTTGCGCTCCAATGTAACGTCTCTAAAGATACACAAAGAGAAATGTAACTTCACTGAATTTTAAAGCTTAAGTCAGCATTACCTAACATCATACCTGACCATACAGGCTCATCCTCAGTGCTGTTACTAGAACCTAAGTTTGACTTACTAACTAAATTAGATTCCTATTCTTCATGGAAGATCATTCATTAATACCACACCAAAAAAGCTATATTCCAGATGTGAATATTTGGGACTTTTTTTTTAAGGAAAAGTAAATAAAAAGATCATATAACTTTGTTCAAAAATGGCTGCATTTGTCACTAATGAACAAAAAATATAAATATAAATCACAATCTTAGAAAACCCTTAGCTCCCATGAGTGCTTCCCTGTATTTATATGTTTTATCCAGTAATGAAGAGAGTGACTCTAAGGGGAAGAGACTTTTGAATGCTGTGCAATGACATAATCAACCTCTGGAAAGTTTCCAAAGAAGGCAACTGACTATCTTCTAGCTGTTCTGTGTGTTGTTATAAAATCGTTTGTGAACAAAAGAGTCCATTCAACGAGCATGCCAGACCAGTGAATTGTAATGAAACAGAACAAAATGTTCACTGATCTGATTCTAGGTTTCACATAAAAACTCTCCCTTAAGTAGCTATCATTCATTAATTTTGGCACAACACTAAAGAACATCCGCAATTGGAAAACATAATTTAAGCACTCTTCCCTTTCCCAGCATCAGGTCTGCATGTGGTCATTCCTTTTTCACATACCTCAGCCAAATTAATATACCATTGTGAACCTAATTCAAATTTTTTGTTTGTCAGTTGTACTAGGGATTAAAACCAGGTCTTCATATAAATATTGTGTGACTGAGCTTTGTCCAATGCATTTACAGTCTGGTACAGTAGAAAATGGGAAAATGAATGTCTGGATATCACACAATAAATATAACTAGAGATAAAGATGGAGACACAACAATTCATGATGGTACACACACACACGCACCAGCAATTGCCATGGTGAATACAAAGCTTGTAAGAACCAAGGATGACTATCAAAAAAAGTCAATGGTTAAGGACTTGATGAAAGCAGCTTATGAGTTCTAGTGTCAGAAGGGTAGGGGAAAAGGGTAGGGGACAAAAACTCAGAAGTTGGAGATTCTAGAATCTAACAATGAAATAAGTGGACACAGGTGTGTGCTGGGGTGTAGAGAATGGCACATGGTTCTTACCAAGTAATAATGGTATCAAGGAAGTGACTATATTTCTTTAAGAGGAAGGAAGTAATATCTGAGTCAAAAAGCAGAGTAGAGCTACAACTGCACATTAACAAACAAATGACCAGGGGAGGAGGTTGCTTCTTAAGATACTATACGCCTTTGGTAACTAAGGAACCCAACCAAGGAAGAACCAGCCAAGTGAAGCTCAGAAAACGGGTCATTTTAGTTCAGGAAATACAGCAATTAATAGATGGAAATGTTAACAAAATACAAATACACTCCATATTTTTTTTCAGACAGTAGATCTGTATGTTTTTAAATCCATAAGGATAAAAGAATAAGAGATAAATAAGATGAACGGAGAGTAGTTTCCAGAGTAGAGAACAACTAGACATCGGGAGGGCCTACCAAAGAGCTCGATTCCTTTCCTCTATATCAAAAATTAAAGTGCCATGCTGGAACTGATCTGGGTGGGAGGAAAGGCTGTGTGCTGGAGAAGGCGAGAAAGAGACTGAGAAGGCTGATGGAGAGAAGCGGAGGACCTCAGGACCACACAGTGCATCGCAAAGCCCACCACGAGATAAGCCATCAGCGCAGAACAAGCCATCAAAGAAGCTTCAACAAACAGTTGATGACTTGTTATTCGTTATTCAACATGTTCTATTGGAAATTTATTATTTAGCGCATTGTTATTCAAAGGAGAGCTCTATGAACTTTCATTTCATATGTACATTATTTCTCAGAGGGACCATGTATATGTACATAAACTTAGATTACTCACCCTCTGAATTGTGAGTGTAAATTTCCATGAAATATAGCAGAAGGAGCAAATGTTTCTGTCAGGAGCTAGCATAACAACAAAAGACACTTGTACAAACACATCCAATTCCTTGCCACATTAAAGAAATTATTTACCTTCAAAGAAAGAAAAGAGGTCACATTTCTGAAAGTTGATTCCCTTAATTTGTGAAAGCATGAGAAACTGGTAACATGAATAATTCAGTTCCTATATGCATTACCCTCCTTCGAAATACTTGTATTATGATAAGACAAATCTAAAACTGGATCCATTTAGTACTAACTTGCTTTAGAAAATGAATTTTGTATAGGCTTTTTTTTTCTTTTTCTCTTTTGGCTTCATTATATCAAAGCTAATAAACAAAAAAATTTAAACAAAAAAATTAACCCAGAAAAGAAGGTTACAAACCAGTTATAAAGCATAATATCATAAAAGATCAACTTGCCTCAAGTGAATAGGTGTGTGTCCATGACTGAATTAAAACAAAATTCTTCACTGTACACATGGGAAAACTAAAACCCAATTCTATGGATTTAGTCTTCCTCAGCATGTGCAATAATGTTCTTCTTGCTATGTCTTGCCCGTCATTTGTGAGGAGATGTGCAAAGTGCACATCACTTTTAAATGCACAGTCATTAAACCATGGATGTGTAAAAAGATTAACCATGTATTCATTAGATTCTACTGCACTTTCAGGCATAAATAGAGCTCTTAGGCACAAAGCTTTGAAACAGCCATGTTCTAAAACCATATATGGCCTCTTAATTGTTTGCAACATAGACCATTAACACACACATGGTTTAACTAAAAAGTAAAAGACATCATCATATGAAGGATTCAATTTCATCAACTATCGAAATATATGATGTGAAAGAAAAAAGGAGTCTGGGAGAGGACGGAGTTCAACACCAGCTCTACACAGTCTTATGAAAATAATTGGAAGTACTATTAGTGTCTAAGTGACACTTAATTTTGGTTGTACCTCTTCTGGTTCAAAATCACTGTGGTGACAAAACAAACACAAAAAATTCCTGCTTAAAATAAGTCCATTTTCTCTTTGGAGCCATCTACAGCATCCTTTAATCTGTGTATCTCTTCTGCAGTTTTCTCCTCAGTCTTGGCTTTGTAATTTGGCTTATCCAAAAGAGGCTAATCTAATTTATAAGACAGGACCTTACTTAGAAGTTATTTATTCATCTATTCACCAAAGAGAACAAACTAAAATAAAACGCACCCAACAATACACAACAATTTAGGACCACGGAAGTGCCAGTTGGGACCCTCTGAACTAGCTTCCATATTACAGGAGAGATAAAAATGACGGCAGCAGGCACTGAGCACATTACTACAGGTGAGCTAAAATCAGAAGAGGAACATGTTTCCCCCTTCTAACTGTTGAATTTCAACCGGTTTCCCAGATGTTACCTAGTCCCACTTCTACAGAATGCTGTTAGTTCACAGAACTCACCCCCCACCAAAAAATGAAAATTCTGACTATATAAAAACTCTGCCTAGACTCAATTTGGAGCAACGGTCTGAGCTCTTAAGGTCAAAATGAGGAGCAGAAGGAGGGAGAACATGAGCAAGGAAGTCAGGACCACGAGGGGTGCACCCACCCACTGTGACAGTGGAACTGATCTATTGGGAGCTCACCAAGGCCAGCTGGACTGGGACTGGATAAGCATGGGTTGAAACTGGACTCTCTGAACATGGCGGACAATGAAGGCTGATGAGAAGCCAAGGACAATGGCACTAGGTTTCGATCCTAATACATGAACTGGCTTTGTGGGAGCTTAGCCTGTTTGGACGCTCACCTTCCTGGACCTAGATAGAAGTGGGAGGACCTTGGTCTTCCCGCAGGGCAGGGAATTTGGACTGCTCTTCAGTATTGAGAGGGAGGGGGAATGGAGTGGGGGGAGGAGAAGAGGAGTGGGGATAGGGGGAGGGGAGTGGGGGGAGGGGGGAGGGGGCAATTTGTGGGAGGACGGGGAAGGAAATGGGAAACGGGGAGCAAGTGGAAATTTTAACTAAAAAAGAATAAAAATAAAAAAAAACTCTGCCTATTAGAACAAGGTAATATTTACTCAGCTAAATCCTGAAGAACTGGCAAAATCCGGTTAAACAGAATGTTATGCTTCCGAACGTAGTAGTAGTAATTAGTAGTAGTAGGCAAGGAAAAGACAGGAATGGGGGTAGACCAAGCATTCTAAAACAAGATAGTACCTGCAACCTAAGTCAGGTATATTAATTCAAGAGCTTCTTGCAATATAGGGCTAAAGGAAATATGCTAGACATTTGGGCATGAACACTTGAGGGCTACTGAATATAAGACTAGAAAGTGGAAAATGAAAACAGTATGCTTTGTAGATGTGTAACAAGAAGGCGACTAAAGGAGAAAATCCCACAACAGCTCTTCTGACAATAGTGGAAAGAGCAGCTGCATAGACAAGAAAGCTGAACACGATGATAGAGGGGATCACTCCAAGGGAAGATGTGGGTTCCATTTCAGTTTCATGCCTGACTAGCCGAAATAATGGGGATGCCAATTTTGAAAGATGGAGAATTACTTGGAAAGACAAGATCATTAATTCAAGTGATTGCAAAATAACAGTAGGCCATCAAAGAGAAATTGCAAAGTAGGTGGTATGAAAATACATAACCAAACATAAGGGAAAAAAATATCCTGGTCCAGGTATAGAGTGATGACAGCATAGGCAATTATCTTTTTCAATCAGCTTCTCATCTTGGGCCAACATTTTCATCCTGAACATTTTACAAGGAAGCAAGGAACTGGAACTAAGTAAAGATCCATCCAGTCTGCTAATGAAATCTAGATAAAAGAAACTACGGAGACTAATGAGGACCATACGAATTAGCCTAAAGATGACGGATTTGATTTTCCATGTATCTCCCCGTCTCATCTGTATACACAACTGAAATGCATATATCCTAGCATTACAAGTTGAAAGAGACAAAAGTTCTCACAAAAGATATCAAGTGCATTTATATTTATACATAATATTTTTAGCTTATGAACAAGTTTGTAGAAATAACTCATTCTTTTCCACTGTGTGCACAGAATCAAAATAAACCTGAATTATTTACGTTGTGATTTTAACACTAGAGTTTTGAGGGCTTGGGAACATGTATTGAGGAGATGGGTAAATGCAGGTGGACATGATTGCACACCCACACAAGAGCCGCCTAAATCACTAAAGGCTCCTTGGGAAGTTCCCCAGAGAGAAGACAGTGTGAGCCAAAAAAACAAACAGAAGAAAGATTTTGTAGTGAACACTTTGATCAAAAATCTGAAAACAAAACGGAGTGTTCCACAAGATGGTGGCTGTCCTGTTCGGTGTCCTGATAGCAGAACTAGATAATGGCAGAAATGAGCACCTGAGTGTACCCAGCAATGCCCTAGGCATGGGGAACCTATACCGATCATGAGGAGGTTTGAAAAGACAAGACAAAGCTCAGAAGCTCCACTAAAATCCAGGCTCCAAGCATCTTAGTAGATGTTGGACTCAAAAAAAAAAAAAATCCACAATACACATGAGACATGTACTCTAGCAAAAAGGGTCCCTTCCAGTGATCATGTCTCCCATCAGACTCTCCTGGTGACCACTAAGTGTACAGCACCCTGACTGACCTAGGTAAGCACAACTGGAGCCAGGACTATTAGCATCCAGCACCCTCAAGGAGCATCGTTCTCAAGAAGCGGACAGGGACCTGGTGGCTTGCTGTGCACTAGGCATTCTGACTTTTAGCTCATTTTGCTGCCTCTCCCGACTGTGAGTGAACTCTGCCTCCAGATACTGGTTATGTCGCTTAGAGCTAGGTTGATTGTTAGATTTGTTTGCTGTGAATTGTCCCCAATTTTAAAGGTATGAATAATAAATAATGCATTTGAAAAGCACACCAGATTGTCTGCCTCTCTGTGACACACACATCAGGTTCAAGACGGTTCTCTGATGCACTTCAGAAACACATTAGTTACACATACTATGAGCAGCTGCCACGTGTTTGAAATTCAGAGCCCTCAGCATAAGAATGTGCACCGGTCGCTGTGGCAAAATCAGTGGTGCACACCAGGACAGTGGCCGGGCAAGCTCAGGGCAAAGGAGCCTACCAGCAAAAGCTGCGGTGAACAACAATGTCTTTCTGTATTTTTAAACTGTTTTCTTGTTGTTCTTGGAATTATTAAGTATATTTTTCTTCTTGATCCACTTTCTACAATACACATGGGCATCTGACTACGGACGTGTTGATCATTTCCATTTGTCATCCTGCAGGCCTTTCCTCAGAGGGTGTCAGACTGACTTATCCTTTCCTACTGGACTATGTCAGAGAAGAGATTTGTCTGGATTTAAAGGACATTTTAAAACAGCATCAACAATAAAAAACCTGATTATGAAATTTCAGAGGGAAATTAGGGTTTTGTTTTTGTTTTGCTTGACTTGTTGGGTTTGGGGTTTTGAGACAGGGTCTCTGTATTTCTGACTGAACTGGAATCCATTATGTAGATCTGGCTGGCTTTGAACTCACAGAGGTCCTCCAAGCTCTCCCTCCCAAGTACTGGGATTAAAGGTGTGCATCACCTAACCTGGTTTAAAGGAAAATTTTGTTAATTAAGGTCTTCAGATTTTCATTACCAGCTCAAGCAACGTCATATGCATTTCATATACTCGAACTTTCCAAGTCAACCCACCAAGAGTAAAGGCAGATTTATCTAACTGGCCCAAGATAAAATTTAAACCTGTAGAATGAAGACTCCATTTCTTATTGCTATTAGATAATCAGATATAATGTTAGGGTTACAGAATTTTAAAAATCTCGCAATTTGAAACGGCCTGAAACAACAACATATGTTCTACCTGGATACCCAATTTCAAATCCCTTAGCAGAAGCCTGCCAAACAAGTCTCCCATGCAGAATAGCTCTAATGACAACAACTTCCCAACCCCTTCTCAAATCAATTATATCTCATCTGATCTCTAATACAGAGTTTTTACATGGGAGCCAAAATCTCACTCCCTACAATTGAATCATTAGCATGGCTTTTGGCTGATACCAAGTCATAAAGTATAGTTTCTTATTATCCTCACAAATTTTCAAACATTTGAAAGCAACCTTCAATTATCTCAGTTCCTTTAGCATTTCCTAGTGTAAAAAGATCTTAATTGCTTCTATCATTTCTCTGTCCTGGAAATATTGAGTAGAACAACGCAGAAATGCCCATAAACTGTGCTTTAAACATCTTCAAAATTTGCTTTAAATAGAGTGTCAAGTATAACTATATATATGTAAGTATATATATACATTTATATCATGATGATAATGCCATCGAACATTTCCCCAATAGTCTATTTAATCCATACACGCACAAATGATGGGTGAACCAAATGGCAACTCATTTCCCAACCTCATTAGGTTTTGCCCATCACTTTGTTTTTTAATTTGTTGTTGGTATCACATAAATAAATGTGTTTTATTATGACATTTTCTTACATGTGTATCATTGTGCTTCATTCACATTCACCCCAACACACGTTCTTTTCAGCCCTCCCTACTCTTACTGTTTCCCGGCTTCCTGCAAGATAGGCCCTCTTCACCTGCCCTGCCATTCAAATATATACGATTCTGCAAATAATATCAATAAGCAAATCTCTTCTTTCTGAGTCTCGGTCCCATAATTCAGGGTTTATACTTGATACCAATTCTGTCTCACACTGAATTTCCCAATGTTACAAACTTGAGTTTGTATGAATTTTTTTCTTTAAGTTTCTTTCCAGTCACTGATAAAATGTTGAATATAATGAGGACAAAATGCCACCACATTCAAACATGAACTAGGGTAAAAATGTTCCACTCATCAACCTAGTTGTGACTTCATCCAGTTGTTTATCTGCTGAGACCATATCAACTGATGTAAACTTCAGACATAACAGAGCCAGTGAGAAGCAGACAAAGGCGTTCTGCAGTCCCTGCACTCATTAAAGAAATTTTCATTTTGTACCAAGCATTCTAATGTTCTCTTTTAATGAGTCAAGGAAGGCATTGTTCTTTTGTGAATTTACAAAGAGCTGGGCAAGCACACAGTTTAACTGATAATCTCCAGGGAACGATCACCACAGAAGGCAAGTAGAGTAGAGAGCTATGGAGAGGGAAGAGATTGAGATGCTTCTCAACAACATGGTGCCAATCTAGCATACACGAGGCCCTTAACTACTTGATTTGCAGCACCACCACCCCCACACACACACTTCTCAGAATAGGTCGTGGTTTTAAGATTAGTGGACAGACTCCAAGATCAATAGTGTATAAGCGATAGTTACTGCCATGAATTTGGAGCAATAGCACCAGGTAGAGGAAGACGTTCACTAACACAGGGAGTGCACCGGGCGCTCTACCTATTGAGAAGAACACAGGCAGCGATGGGAAAGAGCAAGTGTGATAACCCATGAGCGCTCTCTGTGGTCCAAGGACTGAGATGCAGAGGATAGTGATGAAGATGTCAAATTCTAGCAATCAAGAGTCTTAATGTAGAGCCATGAAATGTCAGGCACATGTAGCAAGCCATGGGGTTCCCACAAGGTGTCTCAGTATTGGAATGACTTAATTAGACTGGAGACCTGGAAAAACTATAGGGTCAGAGTGGCAAAGGAATGGTCAAGAAAAAAAATAAATAAAAGCAAGAACTAAACAAAACGAGAAGTGGAAAGATTAGAACAAGCTGGATGACAGATTTTAGGGAAAATAACTCAATATCTGTGGGAGTGAAAGTGAAGACTCTCCAGACACAGCAGAGAAGAGCTGCTGAGCTTCTGAGTCTTGGTGACTGTTGAACGGGGGAAACTAAGAAAGGGTAGGTCAAGAGTAATCCCAGGATGGAAAAGGAGGTGTTGGGGCCATTTGCCAGCAAAGGGGAACTGTGTTAGGAAAAGTGTGGAGGAGTTCTGAGTGCAAGTCCTAGCAGATTGAGCTGAGCTTTGTAACGTGGTGCAGAGGGTATGACCCTCTACATAGCTCTGAACGAGAAATGAAGACCTAGGAAGTAACCGTGAGTGACCTTAGTTGTACACATGGGTTTGGGGGAAATCTCACAGGCATAAGAGAGAATCACATTGAGATACCTCCCCAGGGCCTCTCCTGTACTTTAAAATGTATACTCTCACAATGGGATTCTCAAACTACTGCTCTAATGGAAACACAGGAATACTTAGTTCTCGCTCATGACAAATAGGCTGCTAGGCATATATGCTCCCATTGCTTATCAATGCCACTCTTCAAATAGTTAAACTAACCAAACTTCACCAGAAAGAAACTTACAATATTAAGACGTATTTATTTTCTATCCTCACCTTCTAAGATCCCTAACCCTAACTCTGCTGAGCAAAATACCTAACAAATTTATAGAAAAGAAACTATTTAGATTTCTAAACTACAAATCACTGAGTAAGATTATTTTTACAGTACACGACGATGACTGGGATTCTAGCCTAAGTTTTTAGAGAAATTTCAAATAATGGACCAAACTCCAGCCAGAGAAATGACTCCTGAATTTCTTAAGCTCTTTTTCTTAACTCAGATTTTTTTTTTAAAGCTAATTTGGGTGTTTTATTACATCAACAGAAAAATAACTAATACAAGCCTGAAAGCAATATTTTCTATTTATTTTACTTCAGCTTTGTTTGTTTGTTTTTAAACGAGGTCTCACTATGTAGACCAGAATGGCTTTGAACTCCCAATCCTCCTATCATCTGCTGGGATTATAGAATTGTATTCCTACGCCAAGAGATACTTATTTATATGAAAAACATTCAACCCAAAAATATAGAACTGTAATTTCCTAGGGCACATTTCCTTGAAATAAATTATTTATTTATTTATCTATCTATTTATTTATTGTTATGATCATGTGTGTGTGCACCTGTCACAGCATGCATGTAGATGTGGGGGTACACCTTTGGAAATTGGTCCTCTCCTTCCACCCTAGGGTTACAGAGAGCAAACTCGGGTCCTTGTGGTCACACCTTCACCTGCTGAGTCATCATCCCTGACCTACTTGCACATAGGTGAGCTAGACATTTAACAGGATTACTACAACCATCAGCAAAAGTTAGTCTCAAAATTATAAAAATAAATAAAAAATTTAAGGCTATGGTAGAAACTAGCAAAGTTAATCTTTGCTAGTTTGTATTAACAGGGAATATTTAGAACATGAAAATGCATCTTTCACATAAGGAGAAGAAGGCCCAACATTATCTACTCCCTCAAAGGTTAATCTCCTGATTAGGATACAAAAGTCATATCACTGAGGAATCCTGATGTCAGCAAGTGGTGGGTAAACCTAAACCTGGCCCTTCATCCCTCAGCAGATACCCAAGGGTATAGAAGCCAAGGAGAAGCATGCATATAACTCAAGGCTATCCTTTATGTCTATCACCCCATAATTTGACCCTGACATAATACTGTTAAATAAGTAGGATGTCAATGGTCAAATCAGGAGATGCCTCTTGACATGACATGAAACTTAGTTAATGACAGACATTACTCTCCATGACATGATTTCAGGCTTTCAGTCTCTCAGGTCTGTACAAACATCAGCCGCAATAGATCAAGTCTAAAGTCCTTGACTGACAAAATTTTCTTCCTAAGACATTTGTTGTTTCTTACAGACATCTATAAAACTGCAATGGTTCATGATTCATCAGGTTATGATGCTGAAATAAAACGTCAATATGACATCTCAACCATCTTAACTAAAAAACGTCCTATCGCAGCCAAGTAATCACAAATGCTGTATTATTGCCTAAAAACACATTATAAAATGTAGAAAACATTATAGAGTATTCATCTGATGGTTATTTTCAGCTTTTATTGGCCAGTAACATTAACCCTTCCCAGAAAAGATCCCTAGCTGATAAACCTTGACTTTGGAGAGATTGTAGCTGGATTTTGTTTTTACAAGTCATTCTATATTTTATAACACACTTTTGGAGAGATACACTAAATTCCTTACAAATATTGTAAAAGAACTGCCATCTACCATGCAAATAAATTTGCTTCCATTGCGGTATACCAATACAAATGTAATAGATTTCAAGATCGTAGTTTATCTGTTTCTTAATGAATCTTCCTGTCAGGTTATTTTTAAATCTACTTCTTGTACTAGTGTTTTCTCAAAACATGGACTCTTAGTATCCAATTAAAGTTGCATATCTGGCCTATGAAAGATATAATAACTTGTTTCACTTTTGTGAATGATATGTAAAGATGCATGAATAAAGTCTCTTTCACCACTAGGTAGGGACCATCGCGCCCCAAACCTTTGTCTACCCTGGTGTTTTGCTATCAGGACAAAATGGGTCACGGCTGGATCTGAAAAGGGTCATGGTCGGGCATTTTAGTAGTCAGTCTGACTTTCTACAAACAGCAGCAACACTGCTCTGCAGAAGGATATAAGACTTGAGGAACGTACGACGGGCACAGATACTGCTTCTTTTTCCCCTTCCCTTTCTTGGACGATTTTTCTTTTGAACAAGCTTCTTCAACCCACAAAGACAGGAAAATTAAAAAGGAGATTGCCAAGGAAAGCCTCATCTTGAGAATGGAAGAGTCGGCAGCTCAATCTAGAAGAGAAAACAAGAAGACGTTCACACTAAGAAGCGTTCGACACGCCTGTGGCTTCTCTTTAAGGGGCATCCCCATGGCTACCCAACAAGTAAATGTATTTGTATCTCAAACCCTACATCATGGAACATGTAATTTTCCTTTACATAGCAATAAACCCTTTTGAATATCACAGTAAAACTCACTTCAGACAAACATATGAAGAAAACAAGATTCCAAGAGGATACAACTGTACACTTTCAAACTCTGGGGTTGTATGAAATTAAAGTTTGATATTAAATTGGAGAAAATTCAAAAATAGGTTCAGACAGATACCTGTAAGGATGTTTAACACACTGTTTGGATAATTCTCTCTGGCTAGTACATTTGATGTAATTTTTTTAAATCTACATTGTGTGAATATTTGAATGAATTTTTTTAAAAAAAAATAACCACAGTATTTAATTCAATGTATTGAGCAACTGATGGAGATAAAGGAAGATTAGCATGAAAGAGTTTCACACTCTACATCCATTCTTTTACTATATCATTAAACCTACATGCTGCTCTTTTACTCTGAAAACGTATGCACTACTATAAGTTGGCTTGTTAGTTTTCCCATTGATGTGAGAACGCGGATAACACTCCTTAACAAAAATATTATTCTGGGTAATAGCGAGGAAACAAAACTGGAAGTAGGCTCAAACTCTACAGATAATCTTCCTACATACATTTTAATATCACTGCCTATGCCCAGAAGAGACTATTCCTGCCAGACTCCAATACATAAAAAGCAAACCACCAAGCATTTACTGGTAGCCAAATAGTTAAAACCACTTCTCGGGCTTCATTTTCAGGCCATAAAACCTGAGACCTAAACACCTCATTCCCATCCCACTTTTCTATCTGCATTGCCAATGTCCTGTTTTTAACCCTCCCTCCCAGGTTTATTCCATATTTATCCTCTATACCGTACCGCAGGATCAAAGAGCATATTATTAGGTTCTTCATCCGCATCCACTACCACCCCCAGGGAAGAGTCCCAGCACCGCAGTAGGGCTGTCCCCCTCGGCTGGAGCCCCCTGCCCTCCGTGAGCGGTGCTGGCAACCACAGCCAGGCTCCCGTGCCCCTGTCCCCAACTCGAGGTGGCTTTCCAGAGCGGCCAATGCAGGGCCAGGGGATGCCTCCCCAAAGAACCCCTGGGCCCTGGCCGCCGCGTGTCTCCATCCCGGGCCACGGGCCCGTGCCCCGCGGGCACTGGACTCTGCATCGTCCTCCGAGCCCGCACTGGATCCTTGCTCGGTCCCGCCGCAGTGCGCAGACCCGGAGCCCGCAGCGCGGGGACCTCGCCGCCAGGCCTTACCGTAGGCGCCCCGCAGACCTCCACCGAGGTGACGGCGGCGCCGGTGGCGGGGGCAGAGGCAGCTGCGTCCCGCCGGTCCCCGCCGCCCGCGCCACTGCCGCCGAGCCTGACGCGCCTGCTCCGCCCCCGAGCGTGCGCCGTGGCGCGCCGCGGACATCTGCGGGGACCGCGGGCGGAGGAGAGTGTCGCGGTCGGGAGGGACCAGACTCCGCACCGAAGGGAGGGCGGCGGGGAAGACACCGAGGCCCTTGACGAGGCACCGCGGGGCGGGTCAGAGGGAACCGCAGGGGCCCCAGGGAGAGACATTTGGGGGAAAAGGAGGCAAAGCCGGGTGGCAGGACTCAAGGGTCAGCATGTGATAAAATCTACATAAGGTGGGGCAGCAGTTGACCCTCCTGAACCAAACTGGACCGGGTTCCTGTGGTTTCATCGCCTGCCTCTTCTGCAGGCTGCTCCATGTCAGAATGATAATTCCAAGTTCGGAAGTGTGACCTTTCTATGCAGGCTTCATCTAGACAGAATCATGACAGCAGTGTAGCGCCCAGGGAACTCAGCTCTTAACATGGGATGCTCAATTAACACTGTGCGTGCATAGCAAGGTCCCTGCATTCTCTGAGCTCACGTTAGTGTGCCTGAACACTATGCATGTCTTCCCCAGGTTTATAGATGGCGAACCCGAAGTTCAGTTCGCTAAGGGATTTACTTGGGGTTGTGGGTTAGAGATCTTAGAAAGGATTTACCAGAAACTCAACAATGATTTTGCAGAACTACACCAGTTAGTGTCTGTCTTTTGGTACTAAACTTCACTAGGTTTCATTTCCACAGTTAGGAAGCAGCTTTGTGTGGGATGTAGACTCTTGGATGAATGATAATGTTTGTTTTGGGGTGTGTGTGTGTGTGTGTGTGTGTGTGTGTGTGTGTGTGTGTGTGTCTGTGTGTGTGTGTGTTGAAACAGACTCTCCCTATGTGGGCTGGCTTCAAACTCCTGATGGTACAGAGTTTGTCAGACTGCTGCTGGCAGTTTATACCCATGCCACCATGCCCACCTGCTAGTAATTCACGGAAAGCCTAACTTGACTTGAACCCAAGGGAGCATAGCCCAGCACTGTGTGTGTGGAAGTACAGATGTGCCCACTGCTGCATGTGCTGGCCTGCAACACATTATGAGACAGGCACGGTCCCTCCATTTTCACGTCACAAAGCCATTATTGCCACTTCTCAGTCACGGTTGCTCCCTTTAAAGTCTGCACTAAATGAAATAACACCTTAAACTGTCTTAAAATACGGCCATTCTCTTTACAGGCTTACAAAAAGGACAGCTATTCTATTACGGTAATGTTTTAATCACTTGAATGAAGTTCTCCTTAGTGATTTCTTTCATGTTGATTATTCATTTTATCACTTATGTTCTCCAGAATCCTCTTTTGTTGCCATACAACTGTCACCCACATTCAGAGGAATTAGCTTGGACCTTTTTCCTTCCCTGTCTGGTTGGACTTGGTGAACTCTCATTAGCTCAGATAAACTGTTTCCATGGGTGTTCCCATCATAAGTGGATACTAGTTGTAAGGTAAAGGACATTGAGCCAATAGTTCATAATCCTAGAGAAGCTAAGTAACAAGGTTAACCCTGAGAAAAATATACATAGATCCATCTGGAAAAAGGAAATAGACAAGATTACTTGACAAAATTGGGAGCATGGGCATGGGGGCAGTAGGGAGGGTAGAAGGGGAAGATGAGGGGGAGAAGGAGAGAGAGGAGGAGAATTTGCGGGAGTGGGATAGTCGAGATGGAGGAAGGACAGAGATGAGAGCAAGGCAAGAGATATTTTGACTGAGGGAGCCATTACAGGGCTAGCAAGAAACCTGGCACTTGAGAAATTCCCAGGAATCCACAAGAATGACCCCAGCTAAGACCCTAAGTAATAGAGGAGAGGGTGCCAGAACTGGCTTTGCGCTGTAGTCAGACTAATGAGTATCTTAAATGTCACCATAGAACCTCCATCCAGCAACTGATGGAAACAGAGGCAGATTCCTGCATCAGAGCACTGAACTGAACTCCCAAAGTGCGGGTGAAGAGTGGGAGGAGTGGGAATATGCTTTCAGCTCTTAAGAGCTTTGGGTCTTTCCTGTTCTTCTTAGCTGGAACTTCAGCTAACCTCATTGTACAGATCCTTGTCTTTGGTCACTTCAGCAGCCAACCAGATGGATGTCTTAGTTCAGGCTGCTATAGCAAAATCCCATACCGTGGGTAGCTTTCACAATTTCTTCTCTGCAGTCCCAAAGCTGTGAAGCCCAAGGTCAGAGTTCCAGCTGATGTAATGTCTGAAGTCCTTCTTCCTGGGTACCAGATGGCTCTCTTCCCTGCCTCCCTAAAGGTGAGAGAATATCACCTCAGCTGGTTTTTTTGATTACAGGTTTACCACAGGGCCTTTACCATCATGACGTAGCCACCGTCCAAAGGCCCACTTTCTGGTGCCATCACCCCGGGGTGGGGAAGAATTGCAACAACAGAAATTTGGGGTTGGGGGACATAACCTTTCCCACAGCTACCGGTGAGTGCAGTAACATTTCTGCCGCCTTTCACTTGTCTTAAGAATGACACAGTTTCCTGGATTCAAATCTCTACTACAGTCTAGAATTCTCTTAGAGCTCCAGAGTGGTATAACAAGTGACTTCTTGCCCTTTCTGATTGTAAATACAGACAAGATCCTAAGTGAGGAATGGGATTCTCTCAGTATGTTTCTAAATTTTCCGTACTCCACGTTTTATTATTTCATTTAAAAAAATGAAAAGCACCATTACCAATTCCATTTCCCAAAGCATTATATGCCACCTGCTACTTCACGGGTTGTACTTTGGTCCACTAGCTTCCTTCCGTTCCAACAAGACGAACCTATCCTCCCCTGCAGACCCTTGTAATCATGAAAATTGTGGAGAATATACTTTGCTAGTTCTTACACAGAGAAAATGTTATCCTGAAATTTCACTAGAAACATTTTCTCTGAGACTCAGGCTCCCCCGCCCATATTAATGTTGCATAGCATTTCTCATTTCAGTAACTGTGAGTCTGCACATTCCTTTCCCTGTCAGCAGCTGTATTATTTGTTTATTCTTTTACTTCTTTATCTCTGTTAGCATCCGGTCCCTGGAAGATAATTTGTCCTACTCATCAAAATACTTTCGCTACTTGTGAAATTAAAAACAAAATAGTTCTTGAGTATTTCTCTTCCCTACTGAATTAAAGAAGGCTGGGCAGTTGGGCCAAGAAAGAATAATGAAAACAGCAAAAAAAGAACAATGTGCAGTGTTAATAGGTAGGAAACGTATGGCAGACATATTCCATTCTGCAAGGAAGTCATTTATTGGGGTAACAATTTTCAATGTATAGATTCCTTTTTGAAATAAGTAAAAGATAAATTTGGTTTATATTTTCACTTTTACCACGTATGGGGGATAACCCAAAGAGTCAAGAAAAGGGTATGTTTTTATACTCAGTTCATTTGATAAAATTCATGTTTTATAGTTTTTGTTGAAAACTAACAATAAATTAATAAGTTAATTACTATTAACTTAAAGATAAAAAGAATAGATAGGAAGTCTTTTAACTTTGAAGTTCTATGTCTGATTCAGCCCTCTTTGCTAGTACTTTCTTCTCCTTTCCACATGACTGTCTGGCACTTACAGGGCAAAAAATACCAGCCACCGAGGGGTCGGAATGGTTTGGTAAGAAGTTAGTTTCCTATTGCTGGTGTAACAAAATCCTACAGTCTGAGTCATTTAAACAGTGGTGATGCATAAAATTAAAGACAATGGGGCCTTGTGGCAGGACTCCTCTGAGATCTCCCCTAGTTTGCAGATCTTCCCCTTCTAATCTCCCTCCCCCACTCCTTGCTTAGCCCAGCCTGGGAACCCACAGAGCACTCTGGCCAGAGAAGCAGGGACGATAACTGCAGACCTTCCATTTCCCTTCATCCTTCCAGGTCCAATCTCCAGGGTCTCATCAGAAACTCTGCAATAGACAACCTGCAGAGGCCTCCCTTTCCCCTCCCCTGATCTAGAGTGAACTGCAGAAATCTTATCCTCTTAACCTCCCTCTCCTTACTTTACCCTACCACTCAGTTCCAGCAGGAACTTCCTGGTATCCTACAGGCCACCCTGAATAGGGAAGAAGTTGGTTCACTGAAGATCTTCACCTCTCCCTTCATTCCTCCAAGTCAAACCCCACACACAATCTCATCCCCATCGATACAAATGTATGTGGTGTGTGTGTGTGTGTGTGTTCTTCAACAAAATCAAAGAAGAAATTTGCCTAACTCCAAAGCAGGAGATGCCTATCAAAGTACGAGAAGCACACAGAACTTTGAATAGACAGAACCAGAAAAGAAAGTCCCTTAGCACATAATAATCAAAACACTAATCCTGTATAGAACAAAGAAAGACTATTAAAAACTGTAAGGGAAAAAGACAAAGTAACATATAAAGGCAGACCTATTAGAATTATACCTGACTTTACACTGTAGACTCTAAAATCTGGAAGAGCCTAGTCAGATTTAGTTATCCTAAGGGACCACTAAGGCCACCTAGAATACTTGCCAAGGAAACCTTTCAACCATCATCAAGATCCTAGGAATTCACACTAGAACAACAACATCTTCAACCAATGGTGATGGTCAAGCTGGATATCGGCTTGTAGAAGAATCCAAACAGACTCATATTTATGACCTGCGCAAAACTCTACTCCAAATGGATCAAAGCACTCAGCATGACACCAAACCTACTGAGACCCAGAGAAGAGAAAGGGGGTAATAGCCTTGAACTCATTGGTACAGGAGACTTTCTGAAGAGACCACCATCAGCACAGGGTCTAAGGTCAACAATTAATAAACGTGACCTTATAGGACTGAGATGCTTCTGTCCACAAAGGATACTGTCATTCAAAGAAGCAGTCTATAGAATGGGAAAAGATTTTTACCAACTACACATCGCGGAGAGGGCTAGTATACAAAATATATAAAGAGCTCAAAAAATATCATGAAAACAAATAACCCAATTAAAAATCTGCCACAGGATCTAAACAGAGAATTCTCCATAGAGAAAGCTCGAATGGCTGAGAGACACTCAAAGAAATGTTAGTCATTCTTAGCCATCAGGGAAACACAAATCAAAACTACTTTAAGATTTCATCTTACACCTGTCAGAATGATGAAGACCAATAAAGCAAGTGACAGCTGGAAAGGATCTCAGCCATCACCAGAGAAGCTTCATCCTGCAGCAGATGGGAACAATTATAGAGACTCACAGCCAGAGAGTAAAAGACCTTGAAGTACTGAGCCTTGAATGTGATGCCCCCATCCAATCTCTCCCTTCAGGGTTCAGGGAACCCTGCATAAGAGGAAGCAGAAAGAGTGTAAGAGCCAGAGGGGCAAGAGGACACCAAAAGAACAAGCTCTACTAAGTCAATATGCACAACTCCTATGAACTCAGAGCCTGAAGCAGCATGCATAGAGCCTGCATGCGTCTGCACCAGGCCCTCTGCATGTATGTTATGGCTTCCAGGTTAGTGTCTTCATGGGGTTGCTGAGTGTGCAAACAAGTGGGTCTCTGATTCTTATGCCTTCTCCCGATCAATTTTCGTTCTTGTCCAACTTCACTTCAATGTGTTAGAGTCTTTGTGTGTGTGTGTGTTCCTTTTATCTTATTATATTTCATTTTGTTATATTTTAAAAGTCAATGAGCTGGGTGGTAGTGGCACACACCTTTAATCCCAGCACTCAGGAGGCAGAAGCAGACAGATACCTGTGAGTCTGAGGCCACAAACTCTGTTCTAAAGAGTGAGTTACAGGACAGCCAAGGCTACATAGAGAAACCCTGTCTTGGAAAAAAAAAGTGAATGAATTGATTAATCAATAAATTAAAACCTAGGGTAAAGGTTAACAACTAAAACATCACTTATACCTGTTGCAAGAGGGAATATCAGTTTTCTCCAGTTGAGTTATGAAGCGATAACCCACAGAAGACTATCCAACAATTTATTAAGAGGTGTAATGGATAAACACACTCACAAATACAGAACAAAGTAGACCCTGCACTAATCCAACTGCTGTTGTCTTCTCATTCCTCCAAGGGTGATGAGTACCAACCGCAAGGCTTGCTCTAACTCCGACCACCCAAGGGAGCTGATGAGACTCTTCTCCTCTGTCTTATCCCATCATGTCTCCAGAGAAAACCATGCCCATGGTTAAGTCATTGACTAAACTGATGGAGCTCCCACAGCACTGACACGGGGCATATCAGTCACTCAGGGCAGGCCTCATGTTCAGGAGTAGTTAATTGAAATACAATGGATTTCACAGCTTTTTCTATATTTTTATGATTACAATTTGGTTGGTTTGGGGAGTTGATTATTTCATTTTCTTGGCTTTGGAGATTTTTGTTGTTGTACTGGGTTGTTGCTTCTTTTTTGAGAAAGAAAACATTGTGTGTGTAGGGAAGGGATCTGGAAAGTTTGGGGAGAGCGAAAGAATATGATCAAAATAGAGTTTAGATTTTTTTAGATAATAAAATAAGAAGGAATAAAAATAATTTCTATAGGTAAAGAAATAAACTGCATTGTCATGGAAGTGACAGAGAGAATTCCTTGAAGGACAATTGTCAAAGCAGAGGTGTCTGTCTGTTGCCTAAAGGGAGAGATGGGTGAAAACGAGAAACCAGGGTGGGAATGGGTAAGGGAGGACTGTCCCTGTCCCCAGAACCTTTATCTACAAAGAGTGCCTCTAACACAGTGGAGGAGACCATATCTCAAGTTTCCTACGTACTAAGGCCGGCACTGAAGTTAGTCCTTTCTCTTTCATTTCCTCCTGATGTAGATTATTCATATGCCACTACTTGACACAGTTTAGTAGAGCAGCAAGACACACAGATACAGAGATCTACCTATAAAACAACATGTGCAGAAAGTAAAATCTGTCATTTTCAGCATCGTGGGTAAGTCAGCAATTGGTGATCAGAGATTCCCACGGAGTTCATTAATTCAACTTGAAAGTACCAAGATAAACTTATCCAAACCCAAGACAAAATAGTTTATTTTTGATATCGATATAGATCAATCTCTTGTTATGCTCCCTAATTTCGATATGCATTAACCAGCTGCTTCCAGATCCAGCTCCATCATGATGTACTAATACTCCTACACTGTGAGTCAGAATAAACCCTTTGTTCCATTCAGGTATTTTCTGTTCACAACGGTGTAAAAGCAGCTAATACAAATAATAAAAATGAGCAGACTTACTGTGGTGGTTTGAATGACAACAACCTCAGAAGGCTCATGGTTTTCAGTAGGGTCTAGTTTCTACTTTTATTTATCTTTATCAGTCCCGCTGTTGTGATCATTAAACTCATCTGCACAGGCTTCAAAATGACTCATTTGTTTTTTTTTTTTTTTTTGAGTCAAAATCTCTGTACATGATTCCAGAACTCACATTGTAGACCAGCCTGACCTCGAAATCACAGATGTTTTTCTATTCTCCTGCCTCAGCTGCCCAAATACTGAGATTAAAGGTGTACATCACTACACCCTGTTGTCAGTTTAATTTAAGACTGAAAATAGAATACTGGGGATTTCTATAGTGGTTGCATAGGACCTAGACAAACTTAGTAGAAAATTGGCCCCTTTTTTCAGTATTGTGTCTTCAAACACTGTACCATACAATTAACATACATCATACCTGTACTTACTTAGTGTACATTCTTTCATACATTGTATTAAATATATTTGACATTTATTGATGATAATGTAACATTTATCATTTTCCATTTTAATTTTGTTGTTTTGTTTCTGGAATGCAAATGATTTCTGGATATTGAACATGTATTCAAAACACTTGAGAAATTCACCGTTTAACTATAATAGTAAATAAGTTCTTGTTGTTCTCTGGCCATATGATCATTATATTTATGAATAATAGTTTTATCTCCATTCTTTCTGATTACTGTGTCATTTTTCTTGTCTATTTTACTAACTATAGCTTCAATACTTCCAAGCAAACTGTTGAGTGGTACATTAAAAGTGAATTTTTAAATTTCAATTAATAAATTAATTGTTACTTAATAGTTTTAAGAGAAAGTTTTTAATTTTTCATAACTTTAAACTTTTCTGTGGCTTTATGACATGTGTCTGTAAATCTGGTTGTAGGTGGGTATGTTTTTCTTTATTCCTAGTATTTTGGGATTTTTATCATGGATAAATATTGCATTTGCTCAAATCATTTTTCTAAGTCTTGTCAAGCTAACTATGTCCTTTTCCTCATCCACCCTTCTCCCTTCAGGTAGTAGACTGCAGTGATAAATTATTTTTGTAAATGTTAAACCAACTTTGCCTATGGAAAGACCTCCTCTGGTACTGGAATTTATATAATTGTAAAAACGTACTGAATTGAATTTATGCCCAAGAGTGGTCTGTAACTTCCTTTGTAATTTCCTTACTAGAATTTGGAATCAAGATTTGAATATTAGCCTAATAAAAATAGGAACCATGCCTGCTGTTCTTGGTTGTGAAGCTGACTACATCTGGAATTAACTAAAACCCAAGATACTGGGTAAATTGGTGAGTGAATTTTTTTTTTCTTAATTAAATCAGTTGAAAGTGGTAAGACCCACTTTGAATTGGAATCTTTTGAAATGGAAAGATGTACCTTTAACTTAGATCTTTTTGAGGTGGGAAGACCCACCTTGAATCTGGGCCACACCTTCTGCTGGCAGCCTACATAACAGATATGGAAGAAGGAATCTTGCTCTCTCTGCCTGCTTGTCACTCATGCTAGCAAGGTTAATTCCTCCACAGGCAGAAATGCCTCCTTGCCCAGAATTCCATCGTGTAGTGAAGAGCACCTGAGATATCCAATCTCAAGGACTGAACAGTTACTGGATCTTTGGATCTTCCATTAATAAGCGGCCATTGTTGGACTTGCAGGACAACAGCCATTCTACAGTTTCTGTCCCTGACCCCTCTATTTTTGTTTCCTGACAGAACTATGTTTAACTGGCAAAAGTTCTTATTTATATTAATTCTCTGAATGTTTGTAAAGATGTGCTAGTAATAATATCTGGGGATAAAGTTTCATTGTGAGTAGGTATTTAAACACTATTTTTTCTTGTTAAAAGGGATATCCTTTGGTATCTGGATAACTATTGCGTATGTGTATGAAATCCTTTTAACATTAGTTTACTTTAAAGGAACAAGGTGAGAACTGTGTTTTTTTATGGGATTCCCATTTTGGAGGGGAGACCGAGTTTCCAGCAAGAAATCCCAAATTTCAATTCTGATTAATTCTAAGTAGAAATGGGAGTTGAAAATGGGGCACTTTGACCTAATCTGGGCATATTAGGAATGCTTTTTTATGAGTAATTTGTAGATTATTATGTTTTCAAATTGAATTTAAGCCAGTCCTTTTATCTTTAACATGTACTTTTAATACAGTGGCTCCTCTCAGTGGATACTATTCCAATTTGGGCTGTAATGTAATCATATCTCTATTTCAGTACAAAATACCCTGATTACAAGAAAAACTCCATTTTCTGAGGCCCCTCTGTGTCCTATAGGTGGAGCAGCTGGTTTCACTATCTTGGCTGCCATTGCTTCTCCTTACCACATGGTGTCTCTGTTGACAACTGGACGGTCACTGCAGTGGAAGTGAGGGAGCCTTGCACCTCCCAAGAAGGATGGCATTTTGAAATCCCATTGCAAGGATTACACAATCTAGCTACTTGTCATTATGTTCCTCAGTTGTTGGCAGCCATGGCCCAGACTCTGTGAGTACTCTTTCAAGATTTTCTAGCAGTGTCTTAGCAGATTAGAACCACTGTTTATAGACCCATGTAGAGATTTAGAGAGATTTTCTTGGATTTCACGAGAGTCTAAGAATTCTGGTTACCTTTTCTTTCCAGTATATTGCTTATCCTGGTAAGAGATGAATGACTAAGTATCTGGTTTCTAATATCAGCAAAACACATAAGATATCTGTGCAGTCTCTTTGCTGCTAAGGAGAATAAACACTGTCTTCAGAAAGACCTGGGCAACTACTTTCCAATTTCTAGAGAGATTTATTCTCCCAAGGATTGCATTCTTTATAGCATTTCCATCTCAGAGCAAAGAAAGGCAGAATCAAAATCAAATAAAATGTTCTTTTATAAAATTCATTTTTATTCTAGGTACCATTGCCAACAGGTGAACTATTAATTGATTCTAATATTGGAAAGATGCTTCCTGCATCCAATCTTAGCACCCAGACTGTTCCTCGGGGCTTCTCTCTGTCCAGGATTCTTTAAACTTCCTCCAGGCCTCGATTATCTAACCTCTCATTCATTGTTCTCATCCTCCCATGATCAATTTCAGTTTGTCTACATCTTTTAAAAAGTGCAGTGACCAAAAGTAGCCACAAAATCCAAACAACTCGTTCGCGAATGCATAATATAGCACACAGATTGCTTCCAAATGCTCCACGCATTGTTCTGTTTAATAAATTCCAGAATCACAGTCTTGGAGTTTAGTGTAAGCCTCCAGGTCTTTCTGTTCTGTGTTCATAGTCACAACTTCCAATATTTTTATTCCTTTACTTTGTTTTATTTTGTTTCAGAGATGAGTGTATTTTTTGTTAATTTCATTTTGGTTTTTATTTGAACATCGCAGAATAATGCCAAGAGTTCCATCTGCAAATGGACTCAACACTCAGCCTGCTGTGTGTGCGCTAGACTAATTATTCAGCAATGTCAGTCCTGAGTTTTATAATGACTGCTCTTTATTTTCCCAGCTATATCGTAACTCTCATGGAGAGAAGCACTGTGAAAACAATACTTCACAGTGTTCTTCTGATTCTCGGAAAGAGTAATTACAGTTTCTCCTACTTCAGTAAAACTGCAATAATTTTGCACAAGACAAAGAACAATTCTGCTTCCTCCTACCATGTACTATGAGGACAACCCTACTGAAGCCATAGTTCCTATACTGTGCAACAACTAAAGGCAATCTCTCCTCTCAGCTTATGTGTCCAGAAGCAAACAGACTGACCTAACATTACTTTACACACTTGATTGTTTCCTAAGTTTCTTCACATAAATTCTAAAGCGCATTACGTGCCTCTAAACCAAAAGGTGTTCAATTGCTCATCTGAAAATCGTGGAATCCAATAAACTAATGAAGCTTAGACTATGTTCTCAGTCATCAAATAAAACAACACAATGAGTCATAGGAAGTTTAGGCAATTTTAAGAGATTTGTCCAAAATCAATGATCAAAATTGAATTTAAAACTAGCTAATGGATTGTATTTGAGGCTCCTTTATCCATGTACCACTAACCCTATATGTCTTACCTTAATTTGACATGAAATTCAAATAATACAATTAATATACATTGCCAATTGTTTCTTCGAGAGTGTGTTAGATTTTTTTTTTATCTTTCAATGAGCTTCAGATTAGTTCTTCAACAATGGGCTTTGGGGAACTGCACTGAAATTCTGCAACTTACTTATCTAAGCCTTCCTGGCCAGTAATTACCCATTAGGTTCAGCCATGGGAAGACTCTAGAAGGAGTCTAGAAAGGAGGAGGAGCTTCTGTCCTCCTGTGTTTATTCTCCTTTGCCCTCAATGCCCAGCACTGTAGCTGTCTTCATCACTAGGTCTTTTCTACTTCCTGCTTCTGCTCAAGGACATCAGTGGCAGCTGGGCTGTGTCCCGCCTCGTGGTCTGTGCCTGCTTGAGTCTCTGTTATCCTAATCTCTTTGCAATTAATTGTAGCTAATTCCTGCTATTTCTTTACGTGGTTTGTCCTAGTCTTCCTCCAGGACCTGGGTAGCAAATCCCTTATATTAATATTCCGTACCTAAGAGTTCTTGTTTACTCATACCAGGAGGAAAACTGGATATTTTGTTTCTCTCTTCTGAATTTTGTGCAATTAAATCCAAGCTTCTTTTATTGGAAAGACAGAGGAAGCTGTGAGGCATAGTCTGTCTTCCAAGCAATCAAGTTCTCTGAAAACTGGTCAGTGCTGAGGAGTTCGTGAAGAGCAGAGCACTTCTCAGACACTCAGGAGGCTCTGGACTTAATCCCCAGTACCAGAAAAATAAATAAAGCTGTTAACATAGTCAGTCAAGAGAAAGCACACCACTTAGCAGAACAGGACTCTAGAGTAATCAGTGTGTGCAAGCTAAGAGCTGACAGAGGAAAGCAAGAGGAGAGAGAACAGGAGGTCATTCTACAGCAGAGGGAGCCTTCCTTTGACAAATGAATAAATAAATGAAACCAATGTGCAAAGGAGAACCTAATCAAATTATCCCTGAAAGTCTGTTACTTACTTTATTAATAGGATGCATGAAATTTGGGGGAAATACTGTATTTAAAATATTTAACCAGCAAATGATGAAATGTGGAAATGTTGATTGTTGGGTACTAAGTTGGCTGATAATGTTAGGGAATTCCAGTGTGTTAATGCAAGAAAGGATGAGCAGTATATAAAATGTAATATATTACATAGTTTTGAAATTTTTATATATTTATTTTTTATACAATGTATTTGATCATATTCTTGTCCCTACCCCACTCCTCCATGATACCTCCTCCCTATCCACCCAAATTCACATTCCTCCTCCCTCTCGTTATCTCAAAATTGTTTTTATTTTTATTTTGATTTTGGTTTGGGACATTGCATACTTTAAATAACAAATAATTTTGAGAGATTTTTAAATTTAATTAACACTTTTTTCATTAATTAGAAATATAAGATAATCAAAATGATGATATAAGCCCTGAAGCGTTGAGTTAGTACGATCTGATTTAATGTGCTTTCTACAGCACTTCGAATTCATGAGATCTTGGGAAGAATTTAATAAATAGAGAGAACTTAAGTACAAAGTAAATACAAATAATTTCTTATTCATTTGTAAACAATGCAAGTATTCTTCTGTAAATACTCAACAAAATACTTTTATAAAAATAATTATAGCATGACGTATGAAATCATAAAGATATGGAAAATGTTTTGTTTTAAAATGCAACCTTATATAGTCAAGATTTTTTCTTTCAATCTTGAGCTAATCTTTTTGTTGTTAGTTTTTATCTAGGTCAGTGGTTCCCAACCTTCCTAATGCTGTAACCCTTTAATATAGCTCCTCATGTGGAACTAGCTTTAAAATTATTTTTGTTGCTTTCTCATAACTGTAATTTTGCTTCTCTTATGAATCATAGTGTAAATATTTTTGGAGCTAGATGTTTGTCAAATGAGTCTCAACTCACTGGTAGAGACCCCACTGATCTCGGTGGATTCTCGGGATTTCCGGGAACTGCAAAGTTTGTTTGGGGCACAAGTTTGCTTTAGAACTCACATCACTATTGGTTTTATGCACTCATTTTCTGTGACTAAAACATCCTAGCAAATGAATCCTGTGTTTATATTTATGTGATAATTCGAATAATTAACATCCCATGCACTTGTAAAAACAAGAATTATAATCTGACTCTAACTCCGACTGTAAACTGTGAACCTAAAGGGATTATCAAGAAAATCCCAGTAAATATTATGTACTTAAATTATTTTCTCATCAGGGTCAAAAATAGAAAAATAATTAATAATTATTTGGATCATTTTTATTATTCTATATGAATTTTTTGTTGTATTGTAATTTCATTTGGTACAATTTTTAATTCAATATATTATTTGATTAATAACACCTATTATCCTTAAAATACCCTAATCTCCAGACATTTTGTGGGTGGTTCTCAGGCAGAGAGGAAAGCTCTGCTTTTGAGGTTGAAGCACTGTTTAGAGATGGAATGTTTGCTGGCCTAGGGATAATGGGGTCTAGATTTGACTCCCAGAACACTAGTCCCCCCCACAAAATAAAACATAGTACTTCAATGCAACTAATAGCCTCTCAATACTTCACTCTAGGGAAATCTCCATACATGATAAAATGAGTTTATTTCCTTTCCTTTTGTCTCTAATACCTGCTTTGCCTGGGCATGTCAGAGCTCCAGGCAGCTCAGAATGTCCTCTAGCATGCTGACAAAGCCTGTCGTCCACAGGAGTGCCCTAGGGTTCGTCCTTTTCCTATCCCTCTCATTCCTAATTCCATTTCATAAAGACCCTACACTCTGCCACAGCGGGGGAAGCAAATGATAAAAGAATGACAATAAAATGTCATATTTGAAACAAAAAAAATTATTTTAGAAAAAAAAAGAAAATTTCATGAGGGGTTGAGAAGAAGGTATATTCTTTTGTGTTTTGGTGGAATATTCTATAGATGTCTGTTAAGCCCATTTAAGCCATAATATCTGTTAGTTCCCTTATTTTTCTGTTGGATCTCTATCTGACAGACCTGTCCACTGGTAAGAGTTTGGTATCGAAGTCTTCCACTTTTAGTGTTTGGGGTTTGATGTGTGATTTAAGCTTTAGAAATGTTTCTTTTACAAATGTTAGTGCCCTTGTATTTGGAGAATAGAAGTTCAGAATTGAGACTTTATCTTGACAGGTTTTTCCTATGATGAATATAAAATATTCTTCTTCATCTCTTTTGATTACCTTTAGCTTGAAATCTATTTTATTAGATATTAGAAAAGCTATACCAGCTTCTTCCTTATATCCATTTGATTGTAAAATCTTTCTTCACCCTTCACTCAGAAAAAAATGTCTGTCTTTGTTATGGAGATGTGTTTCTTGTATGCAGAGGATGGATGCTGAGAAGCTGGCAAAAAGATCCATATCTATTGTCATGCACAAAACCTCAAGTCCAAGTGGATCAAGAACCTCAACATAAATCCAGTTACATTAAATTTTATATAAGAGAAAGTGGGAGACCACATCCTAAATATAACACTGATAGCACAGACACTGAGAGCAACAATCAATAAATGGGGCCTCCTGAAACTGATAAGCTTCTGTAAGGCAAAGGACACAGTAAATGAGACAAATGGCAACCTACAGAATGGGAAAAGATCTTCATCAGCTCCACATATGACAAAGAGCTGATCTCCAAAATACATAAATAACTCAAGAAACTAGACATCAAAATACAAAATAATCCAATTTTAAAATAGGGTACAGAGACAAAGCGAGAATTCTCATCAGAATAAACTCAACTGGCCAAAAGATGTTTAAAGAATTGTTCAACATTCTTAATCATCAGGGAAATGTAAATCAACATTACTCTGAGATACCATCTTACCCCTGCCAGTATGGTTAAGGTAAAAAATAGGGAGGAGAGTTTATGTTGGAGAGGATGTGGAATCAGAACACTCCTCCACTGTTAGTGGAAGTACAAATTTGTACAACCACTTTGGAAATCAAAATGATGGTTTCTCAGAAAATAGAGAATCAATCTGTCTCAAGACCCAGTAATAACACTTTGGGCATATCCCAAGGGATTCTCACTTACACCACAAGGACACTTGCTCAACAATGTTCATAACAGCATTATTCATAATGCCTAGAACTTGGAAGCAACCTAGATGTCCCTTACCTAAAGAATTGATAAAGAAAATGTACATTTACACAAAGGAGTAATATTCAGCTGTAAAAAGCAATGACATCATGATATTTTCAGGCAAATGGATGGATCTAGAAAAATCATCCTGAGTGAGGTAATCCAGACTCAGAAAGACAAACAAGGTATGCTTACTCACAACCGGCTATTAGATGTAAAGGGAAGAATAACCGTACTGCAATCTACAGTTCCAGAGAAGCTAGGTAGCAAAGAAGAGCCTAAGAGGGACACATGGATCACCATGGGAAAGGAAAATAGAAGATGAGATAGCCTGGGTAAACAGAAGGGGAAGCAGGGTGATAAAGGGGAGGGGATGGGAGACAAGAACCTGAGGGAAAGAATGGTTAAGGGAGAGGGGGAAGGAGAGGGAGAGCAATGAAAGAGAGATCTTGATAGAGAGAGCCACTGTGGGGTTAGGGAGAAACCTGGTGCTAGGGAAATTCCCAAGAATCTACAAGGATGAACCCAGCTGACTCCAGCAATTGTGGAGAGAGGGCCTGAACTGTTCTCCCCTGTAATCAGATTGGTGAATATCCCAACTATCATCATAGAGCATACATCCAGTAACTGACGGAACCAGATGCAGAGATCCACAACCAAGCACCAGGCCACACTCTGGGAATCCAGTCAAGGAGAGGGAGGAGGGAATTATGTGCAAGGGAGGTCAAGATCATGATGGAGAAATCTACAGAGACAGCTGATCAATGCTCGTGGAAACCAATGAACACTAGACCGACAGCCGTGGAGCCTCCGTGGGACCAAACTATGCCCTCTGTATGTGGGAGACAGTGGTGAAGTATGGACTATCTGAGGGGCCCCTGGCTGTAGCCTTTACTCACTGGAAGTCCTTACCCACTGGGAGGAGTGCATGGGAGGTAGGCTGGAGGGGAGGAGGGGCATTGAGAGGAGGGGTAAGGAGGAGAACTGTGGTTAAAATGTAAAATAAAGAAAAGTAAAATAAGAAAGAAAGAAAGAAAGAAAGAAAGAAGGAAGGAAGGAAGGAAGGAAGGAAGGAAGGAAGGAAGGAAGGAAGGAAGGAAGGAAGGGATAGCAGGTTGTCTAGATAGGCATTTGCCACCAAGCCACTGACTATATTCATTCCCAGGAGTCCACGTGTTGGAAGGAGGGAGCCAACTCCTGCAAGCTGTTCTCTGGCCTCATGTGCACTGCGGCATGCATACACAATAAAACTTGTTAAAAAAACCAATAAGTATCGTTTTTATTATTTTTCTGTATCCATGACAATGAGTTTAAGACAAACAATTTAAAGGGAAGAATAGTTATTTTAGTTCATGTTTTAAGAGTTTATCTCTCCATCATGGCTGAGAAGATATGCTTGAGTCCATGGTGACAGGCACATGTAGCAAAAAGTGATAGAGGTGCAAAGTGCAATTGAGCCAGGGGCCGGCTTTCACATGCACTGACTTTTCCCCAGGAACCTATTTCTACCAGGGAAATCCCACCCACCTCCTGAAGATTTCAGAGACTCCTTAAATGGCATCATTAGCTGGAGTTCAAACACATGAGCCTGTGGAGATGTTTCATATTCAAACCATAATAAATATATACTTGGAAAAGCACCCCAAGGCTTTATAGCTTAAGCATTGATGTTTGAAAGGGACATGCTTTAGATAAGGTATTAAATTCTCAGAGGCAAAATTAATGTAGATGACCCCTCGAGCCAATGGGGTGTTTAGGTTGCTCCATTATGCATATGCCAACATGGGTTGGGCTTTGAGAATATTATCAAACAGAGCAAGTGAGAAAGACCTCCATCAGGGCAAATGAGTGGGGCCTGGAAACTGAGAATGCTGAAAAGTCTTTCACTTTGAACAACCTCTTGATTATTTAGGTTTGCACATTGTAATCCTTGAAAGGGAGCTGAGCCAGAAGAAAAATAAAATCAATCTCACTTCAGAGAAAGACATGGACCATCGTCCTCGTCAGAAAATAATGTGATTGTTTTTCTCTTTGGCCACTAAAAAGTATATATTTTTTTAAACAGTTAAAGATGGAACTTTGGCATGATGTCATGAAGCTTGAGCCAGATTATCTTATTTTATTTGGATCCCTGTTTCATCTCAAGAGTTGGAATTCTGGGTCAGCCCATGTATGGAACTTTCTAATTATTTTCAGTGTCCAGACTAAACCCTCTACATCTTTAAAATAATTGATTATCTCATAATCTTAGTTTTTATAAAAAAAAATAGCATCTCCCCCTCAAGGAAATAAATATGTAGAACATAATTGAGTTCTAATGATTTCCTCTACCTATGAAACTCAGTATTAATTTTGGTGTTTGACATGTTAATAGCTTTAACTGTCATAAGAGCCATTTGCTCTTCCTGAAACAAGTTGTGACATAGATAACAGTCAAGTGAGACACCCTTTGGTTTCCAATATTTCCACAATGAGTGCCTTTGCAACTTAAAGATCTAAATTGCTATTTTAGGATCCTATAATTGTCAAATATATTTGGGTTGATATGTATAAAGATAAATATAGATTATTTATTATATTTGCCTCTAAAATCAGATTACCTCATGACATCCTGTTAGAAATGTGGGTATCTACCTCTTGACATTTGCAGTTCCATTTTTGGACATGTTGGTTCTTTCACGTTGAACAAAGAATCCACACCATCCAAACAGTGGTGCCTTATGATGAGAAGCTCTTTATATCTGATTTTCTCCAGTGTTTTCCTTGATTTCTGAGGCTCACAAAAGGATACACTTTATAAATACTATACATTTTATAGCAAACAACTAAGGTGTTATGTTATATAAGACTATATGTGTTGGCAGAGACTATTCATTCGTTTCCTGGCTGTCCAGACCTAAAATAATCACAATGAACTATATTAACTACAACACTGGTTGGCCAGTGACTCTAGCATATTCCCAGCTAGCCCTTCCATCTTAAATTAATACATTTCTATCAATCTGTGTATCACCATGTGGTTGTGACCTACCGGTAAGGTTCCATCCAGTGTCTGGCATTTGTCTCCTACAGTGGCTACGTGGCTTCTCAATGACTCTGCCTATTTTTTCCTCTATCTGCTTGGAATTCCCACCCTTCTCTGTTATGATTTATGATAGGACCAAAGCAGCTTCTTTATT
Source organism: Chionomys nivalis (assembly GCF_950005125.1). Taxonomy (NCBI): domain Eukaryota; kingdom Metazoa; phylum Chordata; class Mammalia; order Rodentia; family Cricetidae; genus Chionomys; species Chionomys nivalis. The sequence goes on along the minus strand of NC_080109.1, from coordinate 5,037,132 downwards.
AACTAATGGTATTCACAGTGTACAGAGGGGAATCGCACATCAAATGTGGAAAGTCAAAAATAAGCAATTGTCATCTCAACAAATGTATAATAATGTCTTTTATCATGGAGTAAAAAGAAATGATTGGAAAGTGTTTTGATCTTAGGAATGTAAAAAACACAATTAGGTGTAACATTGCACATAATATCAAGGTAGGACATAATTTGTAGCCCACCAAAGATCATTATTCTTTAACATGCATTTGATATCAGGAAAAATTGATATTGTACTTAAGCTTTTCTCTTTATATGATATAAAAATGACTGCAAATCAATTATGAAAGGTAAGTATCATGGCAAATTGTATCTGAGCATGAATAAAATAATTTACATGTAGTTCTCAAACCACAGAACATTCCATGTTCCTTCAGTCAGAAAGGTTGTGAGTGAAACTGTCTTTTAGGGGTTTGGTTTCTGTGAGAAAGCTTGCCAGAAGTTCCTCGGCTTGTCTTTGAAGAAACTAAAAGGTAGGCAGAGCAGAACGGGTGTGCAATTGGTGTGGACACATGGGAATCATTAGTTGGTACATGCATCAGTTGCATTGTTTGGGTAGTTAAATGTACACGAGAAACACTGACATCTTCACCAAATCATCAAGAAGCTCAAATTGCCTGGAACATGGAGTCTGTGAGTTGGTTTGGAAGCCCCCACGCTCTACATACACAAGCTGAACTGCACTGGCTGCAAGAACACCTGTAGCTGAAGGTCAGGGTGAGGCATGGAAAAGAACCAAAGCTGCCCTGTGTCTCCACAGAGATGCTGCTGTTGCCCTACTCACAATTGCTGGGTTTAGGATGTCTTTTGAATGGCAACATTTCCCTAACTGTCACCTTTAACAATAGGACATTTTAAAGTGATTTTAGTATAAATAAGGAACACAATAATACAGCTGTAGGAATCAAAGAAAGTGTGAATATTCTCCCCAGATCACTGTCACGATGTTCTATGTAGCATCAAACATGACTCAGCAATAGGTTAGGAAGTGTTTAATAGCCAACTCCCTATGGCGAAGAATTCCGTGTTTTTCACTGGTGGTCTGCTTTCAGGAAATACTGCCACTGTGCCTGACAGATGCCTCCGTGACCCGAGTATGGACTTGGGAAGGGGCATATGAGCTTGCCAGCTGCTAGAGCATTGTCAATGTGCAAATACAAAGGAAATGCTACAGCAAAGTAGTTAATAAAATGAAGAAAAACAATGAAAAAAGATGAACTTACATTGGTTATTATGTTTTGTGTCTTAATTTTACTTGCATTTTTAATCTTTTTTTGTTTGTTTTTTTTTGAGATAGGATTTCTCTGTAGCTTTGGAGCCTGTCCTGGAACTAGCCCTAGCTCTAGTGTGTGTCTGTCTGTCTGTCTGTCTGTCTGTCTGTGTCGTCTATGTCTGTGTATCATGTATGTGAGTGCTGGGCATGTAAGTGCTGCGGCCCTCCTGTGGTCATTGTACATCTCTGGGTGTCAGTCAGCCCATACCTTTCACATTACTTTCTGAGACAATATCACTTTGCTATTCACCCCTGCATGCTGTATACACCAAGCAGACTGGACCACGGGGATAAGCTTCGGTAGACATTCTTGTCTTTACCTCCCTTCTCACTGTTAATAACACTTAGAATACAGATGTGCTTCAGAATCAGGCTCTGTGTGAGTTCAGGGGTTTCAAACTCAAGTCCTCGCCCTTGAGCAGCAAGTGGTTTGTTTACTTTAATTATAGTTTTCAGTGTTATTTCTTATAACTCAATCTGTTACACAGACAGTTCACAAAATAGCTCTTAAATTTTAGCCGTTATCTCTCAGAGCGGATAACAACGACCTGTCATTTGGTGACAACAAAGGCATGGATGGATTACATCAAGATATCTGCAAGATCCCTGTTCTTTCAAGACTTGATAGCATACTCTTAATGTAAAAGGTTACTTGCAATTCTTCATAAATTAATGGGTTCATTGTCTAAGACATTACTAGGTTTTTCTCACAGATATGACTCTTGATATTTTATTATACTAGCAGGAAGATGAAGATGGTATGATGTTTCATTCTCCTCTTTTATCATATAGTTGAGTTTATTCACACTTGTGTCTGTTCCTGGTTCTAGAAAGATGAGCCTTTTCCTGTGCAGCTCAGGCTAGCACAAAGCAATCCTCTTGCCACACTGATCTCAGTAGCTGAGAATCCAGACACTCTACTGCTCCTGAATTCCAGCCTTATTTCATCGTTCGCTGAGTACATATTTGTTCATTGTTTCATATCTAGGAGGAAATGTGTCTTATTGACTTAAAATTGGTAATCACAAACTATTTTGTCGAGACTGTCAGCTTGGTAAACAATTTATTTCAATTGCTCAACTGTTTAAGAGTCTTGAGGGCCATAAAATTTAGGTTAAGAAAATTTTGCTCACATATTGGGACACAAAAGAAGCCTTGTTTTGTTGAATTGAAAATAATCATCTCTATACAATAAAGTTTTGTTACTATTTCCCTTCCTGAATTCCTCCAAGATCTTCCCTACCACCTCTCCCGTCTGAATCCGGACCCTTTCTATTTCTCATTAGAAAACAAACAGGCATCTAAACAATTGTAAAACAAAATAGTATAAAACAAACATTTCTGTACTGAAATGACAGAAATAATACAAAACAACAAACAAAAAAGAGCTAAAGAAAAAGCCCTGAGAACACATACATACATGCAGATATTCCTTAAAGACACAAAACCAGAAGCCATAATATAGACCTAAAGGACCAGTAAGGTCTTTAAAAAATGTACGGACAAAACATGACACAAGCAACCTCCAAAGATGCTACAGGGTTCATTTTTCATTGGTCATCCACTGCTGCGCATGGGACCTAGTCTTAAAGGTGATTAGCATCCCCAGTAAGAGTCTATTAGGAAAAAACTAACTTTTCATTTGCAGGTTGTTAACAATTGGAGCTGGCTTCTGGGTTAGAGATGGAGGAATGCAGCCTGAGCAAGCTGCTAAGTCTCTGTGAGTTCACAAGCTGGGTTTAGAAGGCCTTGTTTCCTTGGTGTTTCCATCTCCTCTGGCTCTTACAGTCTTCCAGCATCCCCTTCTGCAGGGTTCTCTGAGCCCTAAAGAGAAGGATTTGATGGAGACACCCATTTAGGACTGAGGCTTCCAAGGTCTCCCACTCTCTGTATATTGACCAGCTGTGAGTCTCTGTATTTGTTCCTACCTACTACAGGGGGTGTTTTTTTTTTTTTTTTTTTTTCTTAGGTATTGGGAGTTGACATTAAGACATGGTGATGGAATAGAAGTTGGGAAGTCTGAGATAGTTTGCAGGATTGGGAGGAATCTTGGTTTGCCATAGGGATCTGCATAGACCCCTGGGTGCAGGAGCAAGGCTGAAGGAGAGGCCCCAACAGGTGATCTGCTTCAGAGGCTGGGGATTCAGAAAGGGAGTGGATGAGGAAAAACAAAGATTGCCTACCTGATTACCTGACAAGTGAGCAGCTGGTTCCCTGGGAGTGACTCAGCGAGTTGGAGGCTGAAGCAAAGGAATGGTGTGGTGGAGGGGTGGAAGGAGACTGTAGGGAGGCATAGGATCAGAGGGAAAGGTATATTCTCTTTCTGATCCCCAATACTACATCTCTCTACCATTATGGCCCAATGATGAGGATCTCTATATGCCACTCTCTCTGCTAGGAGCAACGAAGACAGTTCAACATTAAAGACTAAGTAGTACCAGCTAGATTCACAGAATGAAGAGATTTATAGAATTAAAAAAATTAAAATCATCATAGAAGGCTAAGAAAAAGTTTAGAATACTGATGAAGATTGAAAGAGAGAGCTGGGGCAGCATCTGTCTGTTTTCAGGACATCGAAAAACAGATTTTAATAACTTTAAGGAGTTTCCTTAGAGCTTGGGCATTTTCAGTAAAACTTTATATTTTTGAATTAAGACCTGGATCTTTTTTATTTTGTTCTGTTTTGTTTGGTTTGATTCCTGGAGCTGAGGACCAAACCCAGGGTCCTGTGCTCGGCGGCAAGTGTTCCACTACTGAGCTAAATCCCAGTCCTCACCCTGGATCTTTTCCTAGCACCTCCTCACCTACTCATGCTTTCCTGGGAAGTTCAGGGAAGGTGCATCCTTATCCGTTAGCATGTTATGTTTAGGAGTCTCGGGTTTGTTTTATTCCATTTTCTCTTCCATCTTCCTCTAGTGAATTGGCTCCATTTTAATGCTCCTAATGTGTAAAAATGCTAAATATCAATAATTACTATTAAAAGGAGTAAGAACCTTCGATGAATAAATGCACCAGTGGTTAATAATACTTGCTGCTTACTCTCCTGGGGGATTCATGCTGTGTGGCTCACAACTACCCACAATACTAGCTCTGGGAATCTGACTCCCATTTGCCACGCACCGCGGCCTGGTCTGCGCTCTAAGCGCTAGAACCCAGTTCGCGAGCTTCAGGCAAGGGGCTGGAGGTTGAGGAAACACGCAGAGACAGACCGATACACAGACCTTCAAACACTGGTACCAAAAGCCCATCTTTAATAGCACCATGGAGGCTTAAGTACACTCCAGACAATGGCCAACAGGTGAAAATTCCATCCTCTGAACCTCTAAGCTAGGCACAGCTTCTAGTAACTTCAATTAGAAGGCTCTAGACAGGGAAGAGCAGCTGAAGGCCAGGACTTAATTGATCCCAACACCCATTCAGGCTTTTATGGGCACCAGCGCTCACATGAATATGAATGCAGATCAATACCATAATTAAAAATGAAATCTTTTGAAGAGAAATCATCAGTTTCAATAGTGACTTATGGAAAAAGAATAAGAACTTAAAGGGTAAAGCTACAGTAATACTGAAAGTACCTTAAAATGGTTGTCTTCTTATAAAATGTGCATTCTTAATATTTTATTTATTGTCTGACAGCTCAACATTTTGCTCCCTCTTTTCATTCCTCATACAGAAATAGATCTTTCACAAGAATGGCCACGCTGCTTGCTGACAGAATCATCTAAGCTTTAGAGCATACTTCAGCAGTTTGGTTTTGCTTTTTAGCCTAGGCATCTTGCTATACCTTTCTGCTCTCCTAACCCAGCCCGCATTTCCTGACTACCTACCAGAGATCTGTAACTTTGTCATCAATGTGTTGACCTCACCCAGTTCCTGCTCACGATATGAGATTGCTGAAAGCTACGGGGAACGAAGCCATTGTTCAGACTGGAAACGCCTGTGGCCAAGAACAGCAGTGACTTCTCCGGTGCCGTTCCTCTTGTCTGCTCTTGGCGACTCAACATGAGCATTCGGGGATTCTATTACACAAAGAAAAAATGCAATTAATGGGCCAACAAAAATGATCAACATCAAAGACTGGACGTATTGCCTGGTTATTTTAAAGGATGTCACCTATCAACCCTTTGAATAAACAAAACTATGTCAAATGCTGGAGCACAGTCCTCTCTTCTGAGGAATAATTTGGACATGATCCCAGGAGGTATATCATCAGATATGATGAAGGATTGTCCCTACTCTGAAACACTATAAGCATGAAGCCATTCAACTGGGCTTTGAGAACTGCTTAGCACATACTTAAGTCATTGATGCATAAGTTATAATTATACACACAAAACAAACATTCTGAGTAGCAACGAAAAGAAAATAAATTAAAACCATCCCTGAAAACTCAACACTAGTGTCTGTGCTTGGACTATAACTCTAGTACTAAGTGTCTTGTGATGAGGTAAGGAATAAAAGACAGTTTTTGAGATCCTAGCAATATCTTTCAGAGGACTTGAAATTGGGACATAGGATCATCAGACAAGAAAAAGAATATAACCAAATACAACATGTTGAAGATTTCTGATTGACTTGTATGCCTCATTGAATGGATATTTGTGTGGAATGAACAATGTGTACAAATGTACCCTAGAGGCTTCAGTCCTGTCTGCAGCCCGACATAAAGACTCAAAATATGTTTTTGAATGGTTACACACGTGCTCTTAAAATTTTATACTTGGGTTAGTTTCTGTCCTCAAATTGATCTTTAAGACATTTTGGGGCTATGGCCTACACTGGCCAAATACATCCTTGCCTCTTTTCTGTTCCTTGCTTGACACAACAGTTTTGCACAAAAGGAAAGTGAAAGAAATCTAGGCAACCTGGAAATAGATGTTCTTATCCAGAATTGTGTGAGCATATAATCCTGACGCTGGCCTTACTGCTTCTTTAGTTTAGGAGGGAAAAGTGTAACAATTAAAAAACCAGTTTTCTTCTTTATTGGATGAAAATACTGAAATCCTACAGAGCCCATGAAATTATGGAAAAACGTATGGTAAAATCTCTTCTTATAAGCACCAGATAAACCTGATTTTCATTATTGTGCCTTAGAATCTCTTAAAGAATGAACATTAGGAACCAAGACCCATGGTCTCAACTTGGTGGCAGTTTTGAGATAGGAGATTTATGTGGCTACCTTGCAAGGCTCATACATGGTCCACAGATTGATACAAGGTCCACAAATCTATACATCTGTCCTGGCTCTGTTGTGAGGTGTGTCTAACTCGTGTTAAGCATACCTATTGCTCTTCATGGCAAGAGTTAGTCTATAACTCAGATGTTAAAAATGAATAAAACTAAGTATTTAATTCAACCTGGCCCAATTCTTGACAAATATATGAACCACTGTAAGAAAGAAAGCATACTAATTTTATTATTAAAATCTCCGTATTTATGCCATTGTAAGCTACCAGGCCTACAGTACTTTAAACAAATGAATCATGTAAATGGTGAAGCTATTTTCACTTACAATATTTTCCTTAGCAAAACAATTTTATGTATTCTGGAATATTGTAGAACATATAGGGAGAGTATGTGTTTTAATAAATCAAATTCTAACAGTGCTGTTGGTAGATAATGCTCGTTCATTTCCCAGCTGCCCAGACCCAAAATAATCACACAAAACTGTATTTATTGCAGTACTCTTTGGCGAATAGCTTAAAAGTATTTCTAGTTAGCTCATACACCTTAAATTAACCAATTACTATTATTTAATATTTTACCACGAGGCTCTGGCCTACCTGCAAGGTTCCACATCTGTCTCCTCAGTCAGCTACATGGCATCTCACGGACCCCGCCTACTCTCTCATTCCCCTATCTGCTTGAAATTCCCACCTTGCCCTATTCTGTGCTGCAATAGGCCCATAACAGCTTCTTTATTAACCAATTGCATTCACAGCCTAGAGAGGGGAATCTACATCACAGTGCTTTCTCGCATTGGGAGATGTGTGGGCTTGTGTGAAACAGATAGACAGGCAGCTAGTAAATAGCAAGAGATAAAGAGATCCTGACTGAAAGAAGTGCAGAAGACAGTTTCCATTTCCTGCCTTAAGTCTCTTTGGCAACAGAAGAGGGGTGTCAATAAATGCTGGGTGTTACTGACTTTGGTAAACAGCTTTGCACCATGAGGTCCCTTAACTCTCACTTGACATCCTCTTCTGAGAAAAATGATACTTTTGAAGATAAACAGCAATAGCCCACCAGATTTGTGAGTTGTGGAAATTGGTGCCACATTACAGGAAACCTACTTGATGAGCCTCAGACAGTGACTGGTTTGGTTTAACAAAAACATGAAGAGAAATAACACCTGAGGTCACCCTATAAGCACACACACACACACACACGTATACACATGTGAGCACATGCACACACATATACAAAAGCTGGAATTTAGTATTGTTTGTCATCACTATGATAATATACCTGACAAAAATAACTTATAGAAGGGCTTATTTGGACTTGCATTTTCAGGGGACACATCTATCACGGCAGGGAAGGTATAGCCACAATAGTAGGAAGAGGCTGGTCACATTTACCCCAAGTGAGGGAGGACTCAATATTCAAGGAAAACAAGATCAGTTCATTGTTTTCTCAACTTTATTCATCCACACCAGAACCCCAGCATAGGGGAAAGTGCCTTTCATATTTAGAATGATGCTCCTGACTTCAATTAACCTAACCGAGATAATTCTTTACAAGTATACCCTAAAATTTGCTTCCATGGTAATCCTAAAGCCCCTCTAGTTAGTTGACAGTCACGATTAACCATTTTTCCATACCACTTGGACTAAAAATGAATATACAATGTTTAAAGCGTTCCTCACCACTGTCCTAATGCTGCAACCTTTTAGTACAGTTCTCCATGCTGTGGTGGCCCCAGCCATAAGATTATTTTCATTACGTAATCAAGATTTCATTGCAAAATCTTGAAACACAGTCAGGCAATCCAATCTCACTTTATGTACCAAGTCAATGGTCATATAGCGTTTGCTTTCAACCACAGAGGCTAATGAAATACCACATCATCAGAGATGCGACATCATTGGGGGGGATTATAGTCCAAGTTTATAATTGAACTCGGAGCTGCCTAGCTAGCTACGAAGGTTCCAGCAGATTCTGCGAGTTGCACTTTCCTTGAACGTATGTAATATAACTCTGTTGGCGGAGGCTGTTTGTTTCCCAGTCACCCAGAACTGAAATAATCACACAGAAACTATATTATTTAAATCACTGCTTGGTCAATCATTTAAGCACATTGCTAGCTAGCTCTTATATCTTTGGCTTACCCACTTTTATTATTTTATATTTGCCATGAGGCTCGTGGCCTACTGGCAAGGTTCCAGCAGGCGGCTCCCATCTTTTCCCTCTGGCAGCTCCATGGCGAATCTCTACTCCAACTTCTTTCTCCCAGCATTCGTTTGAGTTTTCCCTACCTAGCTCTAGTTTACCCTGTCACAGACCAAGCCAGCTTCTTTATTTATTAACCAATGAAAGCAACACATAGACAGAAAGACTTCCAATACCATAACTCCACTCCCAAGTGGGAATTAGGGGACTCAGGACAGTGTTTGGACACTATGGTCAACATTCCCTTGTGAGAATTTGTGCATTCTTCCTTGGAGAACCACCTTTTTTAGACTTGGTATACTTTCTTCAAGTGTGTCAACATGTTCTAATTGATTCTCTGGCTAATGATTTAGAACTTTTTTCCTTAAATTATATCATTCATTGTTTATGAATATGATGACTTGCCTGCCTGACTGTATATAAACCATGTGTTTACAGTACCCAAGGAGGTCAGAAGAATTCCTTAGGACAGACTTTTACAGACTTTTCTAAGCTACCATGTGGGTACAAGAAATTAAACCAGGGTCCTCTGGAAGAGCACTCTGGTCTTAACTCTTGAGCTATCTCCCCTGCCCAGGCTTAGTATTTTAAAGTCTATCAAAGACTTACCTTATGAGGCTGACTTTATTGTTTAATAATTCTCAGGTGTCAATTCCCTTTCTGCAAGAAAGATGTTACCTAATGGCACCCACCAGTAGAAGAGTGCTGGACCCCATGACAATCTCTGTGTAAGGTCTAATGCAACTGCATTTAACGTGTAAGAACAAAATTGTCCAATCACACCCTAATCACCCATACAGTTGTACAACAAAGCACATATAACTACAATGAACCCCCATCTTGACTATAGATAAAGCTGGGTATGTTTGGTCCTTGACCCATAACAATTCTGAAATCCTGCTAGGCAAATCTTACAAGGATCTCTCTGTTTTGCAGTGTTGGAGATTTAAACTAGAGCCTCAGACATGAAAGCCCAGGGCCTTTTAAAATTTTTCATCCTATCTGAGTTACTTTCTTGTCACTGTAATAAGATGTCCTAACAAGAGGAATTGAAGGAAGAAAGGGTTCAGGGGTTATAATCTACCATGGTGGGGAAGTCAGGCTGGCAGATGGAAACTGCTGGTCACAGAGTATCAAAAGTCAGCAAGCATGGAAAATTAGTGCTCTGTCACACTCTCCTTTTTATGCCACCCAGGATGCCAGCACAGGAGGTAGGGCCACCCACGGTAGTCAGGTATTCAGTCTCAATTAACCTAATCATGATAATTCCCTACAGCCATGTCCAGAGGCCCTTCCAACAGGTGTTTCTGTCTCATCAAATTGAGAATTGAGATTAACTATCACTTACTCACAGTCCATTTTGCCTTACAACTTTTTATGTGACCCCCATGACATGTAGATATAGGAAAATCAAATATTGATTGTTAATAAATCAGGGAAATTTATTGAAAAGCAGTTATTTGTTATGCATATCATTTTATCATTTACTATAGCGGGAAGTAAATTTGCATACCAATTAGATGGCTGTGTGAAGATGTACACTAAAAAGAAATCCCACACTAGCTTAGAATTGAGTATAATAAAAGGTTATTTATTAGGAGTAGACTCACAGATCACAGTCCTCTACATGAACAGAGAACAGGAACCAAATCCAGCACCTGAAAGAGAGAGCTTTACACTGGCTTTTATAGTATAAGAGGCCACACCCAAGTGGGCTGCTATCTTAAAAAGCTACTGGCTAAAGAAGTTCCTACTGCACTTCCCCCTTTTGTTTAAATAAGAGAGATCTAAGCTTAATACAAAAAAAAATATACAATAAGAACAAATATCAAGGAAAAAAATAAAATTACAACCAGCATAAACAATATCAAGCAAGAAACATATGGTAAATGCTTCAATAATTATCCTATTCTAAGGAGTCTAAGTTTTGTATCACAAATAACTTGGACAAGTCATGAGAGGAAAGTAATCATGACTATCTAGTCTTCAACCCCATAGAAGAGCTGAGAAGGGTAAATAATATTACTTGAGTAAACAGGAAGTACAATCAAGCAACTTCCAAAATGCGCAATAAATGACAGAAACAACTGGCTACCTGGGCAATCACCCAAAGTCTCATTTGCAATATTGGAGCAACCAACTTTGGCTAAGGCCTAGAGTAACTTACAGACCATTTTCAGAGGCAGGAAATTTTTCAAAATTGTCTTACTCTGTCTTGGAAAGATTTGACAGTCTTTTTTCTTGTACCCTGTTTGTCCTGACCAGACACCATGCATTTTGTTAGTGGTCAAGGCATGGGCATTTCCTTGACCAAAGGGAAGTTTTGCCAAGAAGAAAACAAGCTCCAAGTTAAGTGTCTTTGATGCTCAACATTTTCTTGAAAATAGATCGTTGCTGCCAGGAGCAATTGTGTCTCATGTCAACAGAACCCCAAGTTATTGAACTGCCATATTCTACAACTCTTTGAAGTAGTTAAAGATCACCTATCTATGTGGAATACAATCTATATGTATCTAAAGAATCTGATTAGTCTAACTTTAAGAATGATATGCATGGATGACTATTGACCTATACTTCTTAATACTTATATAGCTTAAAGACTAAGACTTCATATTAGAATATTAAACAATCTTTAAACAACTGTGCAGCAAATGAGGAGAATGACCTCAAAATGTAAACAATGTATAAGTATCTTGATCAGAGGTATAAATGTATATTGTGATATGATAAATATATTCCAAAATTGTATAAATATAGAAAATGTCATAAGCAGAGGTAGAAACATGTATGCATACAATGTGACAAAACAACTTTGCCTAGGTATACGAAGAAATAAGAGCATATTCAATATAAGAAATATAATTTGAATTTGTATCAATATACAAGAATCTATACCAATGTAAATTGCCTATAAATAATAGCTCACAAGTATTCGCTCTATTGCTATTATTAGTGTGAGTAAGCTCAGACTAATCTGCCTACTATCCCATTCAATTTCCCTTTTTTTCTTTTCTTTCCTATTCTTTTCTTTTTTTAAAGAGATCCCTGAGCCTACATAAATTCTGCCACAACCCCCATCCCTAAACCAGTTATAATCAACCTCCAATTAATGTCCCTTACCCTGAGGACAAACTTTGTTTGGAGAGGGGACATTGTCTTCTAGAATTACTTCTAGCTGTCATGGGTGTGATGTTTTTTTCTATGGGATCCTGTGAAAGTAAAATGATGGTTCAGATTCTAATTACTGGTTGATATAATTGCAAATAGTCTCTGAGTAGTCAGTAGGGTTTTTCTGAGGTTCCTATTTGAAATTTTGGCCAGCGGGTTGTAAAAAGGTGCACCATTTCAGCTAACCAAGTTGGAACCATCTTGAGCAGCTGGTACCCAAAACAGGTCTTATAGTAGCGCTGTCAGTATCACGACGTCATATCAACCAGGTGGAGTCATTGTTGCTTATTTTTGCATAAATCTTGGCTGAATATCTGATTCTGCAGGAGGTAGAATATCTTCAATGCTTTTTGGAATCGGTAGATATTTCAATTTTAGAGTCGACACTGCGGATAATTTGTATTATACAACACTCTCAAATCTAAGCCAGCAGGTCTCAGATAGTGTTCGTTAGTGTTGTGTGGTGTGATACACAGTCAGCACAAAGGCTGTAATGAAGTTTCCCAGTGTAACAAAGCACACACTGCCAGAAATGCTTCAGATTCATTACACATTTGGCTTTGAGTCAATTTTTGGTTGCTAAACACTTAGAAATCTTTTACTGTTTCCAAAACTTTTGTGATCCCTACATTCAGTTGCAGAACCCCATATGCGGGGGGGGGGGGATTCCTAGTTTAAGGTGTGTGCAAGCCAGGTATGGTTGCACACACCTTTCATCCCAACACTTGGCAAGCCAAGTCAGGAGGAACATTGTGAGTGTGAGGTCAACCTGGCCTACGTAGTTTTTAGGCTAACTTTGGAGCTATCTCAATGGAGTAGGAGGAGGAGGGAGGAGAAGGAAGGAGGAGGGCGGAACAGTGATAGACGTTCTTAGCTCTCATTTTACTTCTCAGAGACAAGGTACTCTAAGATGCCAAGACAGGCCTCAAACTTGTGATTCATTTGTTTTGAATAGGTGAGATTACAGACATGTACCACCAGGCCCTGCTGGAGGGTTGTTGGTGCTGGAAGTTTTTTTTTTTTTTTCTTTTTTTGCCCCAGTTTGACTCCTGGGAACAGTTCCTCCACCCAGTGTCTCCACCACACTTGGAAGCACCTTCTGCCATGTCCCCTCTCCAGTACATGCCCTTGCTTATAACTTGAGCTGTTGCTAATGAAAATATTATGGAAAGCTGGCCTGCTTTCTAGACCTATTTCCTGCTCGTAGAATGGGTGACACTAGTGTCCCTTTAGGTTTTGTGGGGGTGCTCTCTTCACCCAGGCTACTAGCACCACTAACTTAGCTTTGGGATTTGCTTTTGTTTTGTTTTGTTTTCTAGAAAGCCAGTCACGACAAATTCTTTTGAGTTATGTTTCTTTTTAGACTTAATCACCATGCTGTGGCGATGTCCAGGGACCCAAGGCCTGCTCACTCATCCTCAGTCTTTCTCGTCCAACTGAAGGAAAATATTAAACTCTCAGAGTTCGAAATGGCATGGCTCTAAGGAAATGCATGCTTACCCTGTGTTGGTTTGGTTTAGCTCTGAAGTTGTATCATAGTTGCTGTCAATAATCATAGCCCAAGACATTTATCATTCATCAAGTGTATGACTAACTAGATATATAATAAGTCTTCCTGTCTCATTGCACTAATTTCCCAAAGCTCCATACATCTTTTTATTCTACTTATGAGTGGTATGTCTCTTTCTTGAACTTGTTCATTCCTATTCACTCTTCACATATCTAGCAAATGACAGAAAACTCCGAATACCAAATACATTGAGTTCCAAATACTCAAAGTATTAAATGCATGTAAACACATATTTCCTTATTGGGTAACATGGCTTGTCATCTTGCTGGATTCTTCAAAGTTTCATTGCCACACACAAAGCAAGCAATTTCAATCATTTCCTTCATTTCTTCTCATTGTGAGAATGATTTTCCTTTTATGTTTCAGTATCTCTCTTCCTTAGCTTTATTTTTTTTATTACTAAAGAGATCTTTTAAAGTCTTTAGATATTGGTGACACATTTTAGTAACACCTGCAGGTTGCTCACATCGACAGTTGGGTGGTACAGCTGTGAGCAGGCTATGACATCCAGTGCAGTGCCTCACTGATTGGTGGATGCTGGTAAGTCATGGTAAAGTGACCAGTTGTCAGAGTATTCCTTCTGCCCACATGAAATTCATCAGATTGAGTCATGTGAGCCAGCCATGATGAGTGGCAGAAGATAAAAGGATAGAGTGTTTCTTGAAAAGTAATTTATGATTCTGGATAAGCTGTTATTGGCCCACATCTTATAATAGTGTGGTTCACTGATGGTAAGGGAGGCATAGAAGTAAGGATTACCAACTAGGATGACTCTATCTCTCAGATATTTTTAGGGTAACTAGCTTTAATAATGTCCTAATTACTATCCTCAATATTTTGCAGATAATGAACACGTATCTGCTTTTTTGTTCCCTATACATGTATACTCTGTAAGTGTTGGCTTGTTTTCCTAGAGTTAGAACAGACCCGGGAGTACATGGCACACAGAAATAACATTGGGTCTGGTACTGTGCAAGTGACATGTAACATATGATTAGAATAGCACAGACAAGTGGCAGGATTTCTTCACATGTAACTCCAAATGAGTCAGCATACATTTACTACTCCTCTGGACAAATGTCTATCTTACTTAATAACTGCACAACTACACCCAACTGTGTTTGACAAGTAAACTGTCTTCCAGTCTGAGTATAACACGGTAAAGAAACACTCAGTCTGGCTTTTCACTTGAAAATTTGCTTGCTTCCAATATAAACGAGACACAAAGTAAAACTCCCACTTCCAGCCCTGCAGCTCTTTCTCCCATCATCAGTGGTGAAGGGTTTGGAATTCTTTTGAATTATATGAAATTGTAGCTTTCATCCTTTAGATAATATTTACGTTCAAGGGTCAGGCCTAGAGCAATCATCTTGAAGCTGACTGCCAAGAGGGAAGTGTGAACAAAGACAGGCTGTATTTCGATGATGAAGAATCTAGCCTCTCCATTCTCACAACCTTTAGAGACTGTGCTTTGCACCTGATAGTCATTTCTATGTGCTAACAGATTTCTGGCATTCTGCGAAAAAGCCACTCCATCAGAGCAGGCACCCCATGAATGTGTCCTCGTCCCCAGCCATCTTGTGGTTGTCATGGCATCGATCTGTCAGACGTCACAACTGTGGGGATAAGGGTAAGGAGCTCAATGCTTCCAAAGAAATCTTATACCAGCTGTTGATGTCAGTATCCCACCTGTCCATCTTATAATGAGCTCCGTTTTCATATGGAGACAGAATGGCACTGAAGCTAAGGCTGGGACAATCAGGCAGTCTCTCTGGTTCTTGAAGGGCACTATACCATTCCTTCTAGCTACTGATCACAGTAGTCTGGTTTGCACTTGGATGTTGTCTCCAAAACATGGAGTGAGTGAAGGAGAGACAGAGTTAATTGCAGGTGTGTGAGGACTTTCAGCAGCAAGTCTCTGGAAGTCTCTGCTCTATACATGAAGTTGTGTCTTAGATTCAAAGGGTAATGCAATATAAACCTAAAAAAATGCATTAAACCTGATGGTCGTAGGCACATCTTAGTCCTGCACTAGTACCTTCCTGTTTTCAGACACAGTAAGGAGAGTTGGCCCTGACCCTCACTTGTCCAGAGGGGGAGCTGTCTCTGGTGGCATGAATGCGGGAAAGCTGGGAGGCTGACCAGCTTAACCACCAGCCAGGTGGAGATCCGGGTCTTTAAGCTGGCTCACTTCAGCATCTTCCCCATCTTGTCATTGTTGGAGTGTGTGAAAGGGCCACCCTGCAGATCCATAGTCCAGAACAACAGCAGGATATCTGAGCGTCTCTACGAGAGAGTCCAGACTGACACTGTAGTCGTAGCCAGGGGCCTTGAGCTAGTCTAATGACTTGCAATGATCATTCTCAAGCAAAGATGTTTGGGATGATTGGGTACAGGGGTACACTGTGTGACACACTGCAACTTCCAGGGCCATTATGATGGATGACGATGTGATGGGGATGTGGGAAAGATGGGGGAAGGGAACGGAACACGCACAGATTGCTGTGTTGGTAGAACTAGGCAGGTCGTTGTCCAGAAGGGTCAACCAGATGGCTTTGTTGTTTGTTTGATTTTCTTTTTCTTCCTTTTCTAATTTTTATTTTATTTTTTTTTTTGTGGGGGCTACAAGGGTGAAGGGCCGATATCAAAGGACTAGGGAATATGTGTGATTGGGATACATGGTGTGAATTACCCAAAGATTCAAAAAAAAGTTATGAAAAATCCATGTCATAGTGTGTTTGAGAAAGCACACTCTGTACATAAACCCCCAAACCCACATTGTGTGGCATAAAAGCCCACATCCTGTGTACAATTTGGCCTTGGCTGTGGTCATTTGTGCTTCTAAATGTTCTTCCTCTCTCCAGCACTTATTGCTCAGCTTCCTGTCTTGAAAATGTATCATTTTCTAATAAACTGTCCTGATTCTGCTGCAAAAAAAGGAAAAGAAAGGAAAGAAAGAAATCTGACTTACCATGCTACAAAAATGAATAAATTATCTCTCTGTTCTAGCAACTGATATAAAAATATTGAAAAACAGATTAAAATATGCATTGACATGACACGGGGAAAACAATACAGTGGTTTGTTGGCATTTGAATTATTAAATTACTGTCAATTTCCTCAGTCATGTTTCTGAAATTAGTTATTAAAATATCATTTAGTTTGTCATCCTAATTAAAAATTGAGTGGTATCGTCTCTCATTTTTATAATTTTGTTTTATTGTCCGTTACAAATATTGCAACTTGTAAAAGCCAAGTCTGCACAGAATTTAAACTCCTTTTCACATATTTCTACAAGGCTACAGGCATTTGATTTTCATTTAAGTGCTGCATACACAGGAAAGAAAATACTTGAACTATTAGAATGCAGTTTGTCTCTTAAAATCCCAATACAAGACTAGAGATTGAGTGGTATTGAAAACTGAAATAAACTTGTTGGTACAAAATTTAAAATTGTAAGACGGCTCTCAGTAGTTTGATGAGAGATTATTAAGCCTTTCAGCATCTACCCAACAGTAGCTGCTGTCCTGCAGGCCCTTCTCCAGCTGAAAATGCTGATGTTACAGCAGGGTAAGCACACCACACTGAAAGTCAGCACAGCTAGGGGCTCGTTTGATTTCTGCAACAAATTAGGGAGGGCTTTTGTTGTTGTTCACTTTTTTGTCATAATGGTATATCATTCTCTTTCTCTGGATGTTTAGAGGATTGGGCTAGGTTTCTCACTATTTTAAGATCATATGAAAATTTCTAATAAGTAGAAACCATCATTATGTCATAAATATATTCTGCTTTTACAGTGACCCAAAACCTATGGAAACTTTCAAGGGTTGTAACGGGCTACTCAATGCCTAATATTATCAGTTATTAGCAATGTTTATTAAGTTCATATTTAGTTATATGAAAATTTCATTACACTTAATATTATCCCTTTCTTAGCAAGAACATAAAACATAATTACAAATCTTAGGTCAATTATTGTAGTAGACACATGAAGTCAAATATTGGTGACTTTGAAAGAATGGCAATTTTTACTTATAAAGAACAGACCAGAGGTGAATAGTTAATATAAAATCTCATAAAGTCCTAATAGACACTCAGTTCCTACATATTGTCTAGTCTACTTTCTCCAGCATGAAACTAAAGACCAACAAGAGCTGCTGGGTTACCAGTCATCCAAATGGCGTGACAGAAGAAAACATACACAACTCAAAACCAGTGATGTTGTGTCTGTCAGCAGATGCTCTCTAAAGCACATTTGCTGGAGACATCCCTGAACACTTTTAACATAGTGTTTTTGCTAGCACGTGGTTCCTTGGCCATAACCAGCTAGAGAAGAGATTGGAGATATGCTTGTTTTTCCAGGAACGCAATATGCAATATGCCAAGCATCAAAGCTGCTCTCTCTGGGACAGAAAGAGGAAGCAGGAAGCAGGATGTGGGGATCCTTCTGTACAACAGTATGCTTGTCTTGTTTTCCAAGAATTTGTTGCAATTTTGACTCTATCTCAAAGGATTTGCTTAAGTTTGACTCTTTGACCTCAGTCAGTTTTTAGCTTATCTTTTTTTTTCTTCCTGGTTTCTGTCCCTGTGGCATGAACCTAATTTTCTCTTCCAAAGAGAGAACAACTAGTGATTTGGACATCAGTCTTGCTTCTCTATTTGACTTCTTTCCAATAGTATCTCTCCAGTCATTTATCTCAACTTGGATAGTCATTTAGGCTTCGGTGACAAGCCTCAGAGGCCTTTCTCTGGTTCCATCTCAGCGATCAGCGAGTAAGGTCGCACAGCCTGCTCCCCCTTTCCACTAATACCTGAACTTATGGTGATGATTAGACTCCCAGGCAAAACAAATTCTCAAGCTTCACAATGGAAATAGCTTTTTGATTTCTAAACCATTGATTTCTAGGCTCAGTGGCCTCATTGTTGGATTCGTTCTCAAGATGCTCAAAATGTGTGGCGCGCCCTCCTTGCACTTGGCTTTGAGAAAGAGAGGGCTCCTTTTCCTTCACATTGACACAACTGCACATTTTCAAGACCTAGTAGTGAAAGTGGGTTACTCAGAGATAACTCCTTTCCCTCCAGGACACTTCATCTCATAAGACAGGGGATCACTGTGTACTCACCCAATGCCTTCCCAGTCTAATATTTCACGATTTTCAAGACACTTGTAGCAAATTTCCTTATTTATCTCTGACTTTCAGCTGCTGGGTTTCACTTCTTGGCAGGTATTCTTTGGCACTCTGCAGTGGATATTCTCCACACCTCCCAGCAGGAATGGCTTCAAAGGATTATTCTATTTACTGTTCCTGATTATACAGATCATCATTTTTGACAGCTGTAACACAACTTCCTGGAATTAGGAGAACACATTGTTCTTCACGGGTAAGTTGTGGAAGAAATTTGAACACAAATTCCCAAGAAAATGGTCTAGGATGAGTTTAAAAGCCATTAAAACTATTCCCAGTATCAAACGCTATCTAAATATGCTTCATTAATCCAGAGGATACAATGACAGCGAATATTTGCTTGAAAGGATAAAAGTGACCCAAAGCACTTTGTAGCTTCAGGAGATCAAATGTGTGATGATGAGGTCAAATTCTTCTCAAGTCTCCAAACTCAAAGATAACAAGAAAAAGAGTGGCATTATCCAAGGAACAGGGTTGAATTTATCATCTGATAATCTAAGATGTCATTTTAGAGTAACTCAATCTTGCCCTAGATTTTATAAAATTAAATAGAAGACCAAAAAGATCCTTTTCGTTTGTACTTGAAAGTGTTATTCATTCCTTTCTTTTCTTTCTGTTACCATAATTCTGTTTAGCAATAATCTTTATTTTTCATTTGATTTCTTTGACATGTGGTTTCTATCACTCTAACAACTTAACATATGATATTACCACAAGTATTAGATAACCTATGTTGTGGCAGGGAATTCTGAAAGTTTAGCGGTTTTCACAGGCATGTGTATGCACAAATATGTGCAAGGATTGCACACTTTGTGTCTGTGGGAAGTCTGCAGGTGGCTCCTTTCAAAGACAGTCAGAGCTCTGGTGTAGTGCATCTGTGACTCCAGAATGTGACAATCTTTGGCCCCCAGAGTCACGGTAATGGGGAAAGAAGCGTGTCAGAGATTTTCTTTACTTCATAACCTTGCTAGTTGTAGATAAAATATAGCAGTGTATACCTATTCATGTGTGTATATGTGTGTGTGTGTGTGTGTGTGTGTGTGAGAGAGAGAGAGAGAGAGAGAGAGAGAGAGAGAGAGAGAGATTTTCCTTGTTCCATAGTTCTATAGATAGCCCCTGAAGGAAAATTGTACTCTGTGTCTACTCTTTAGAATTATTTCAGCCAATTATTATGCTGCCTGATTTCTAACCTGATACACTTAATCAAATACTTAGAATATATTGTTTTCCCTTTATGTACTTCTGGGAAACAAAGCTTAGTATCTGCTAAGTGAGTGTTTTCCCACTAAACTATGTCCCTGATATTTATTTTATATCTTCTTTTATTCTGCTTATAATTTAACTTTCTACAATAAAATGAGCCTCCTATTTTATTTCTTATTAAATTGTTAGGCTATTTGGTTAACTATAAGATGGAATTGACCTAATTACTGAATGAATAAAGATTCCCAGGTAAGATGGATGATTAGAAACTGCTCCCATCTGATGAGGTAATGGGAGGAGTCAGATTGCAGAAAATTGACTGTATTGCAGAAAGAGAAGAGCCCAAGAGTTCACAAAAGGAATAAAATCACAGCTAAAAAGAGTGGAGAAATAGAGGGAAAGTTTGGTAAAGATGAAGAGCATTAGGCTCCAACCCAGTTCTCCCCAGGAGAGCAGGGCAGGTGGACCTTTCAGGGGAAAGACAAATCAGATAGACCTGGAAAATGGGCAAGTACACAGCTCTGGCAAACCTGGAGTCCAACTGCCGGACTGAATCAGAAAGTAGTCCCTCAAGCATCGCAGGTAAGCCATTGGTCAAACAATAGCCATCCCACGGTACATGGACTGAGGCATTTAGGGAAAGTGGGGGAACCTGTATAGCCAGCCCACAGAAGGTAAAGCTGTTTTATATAGCAGGAACTTCTATGCAAAGTGAAGGTATTGCGGTGGCGGCTGGCACTTCTCCAGTGTAGGGTTAGCGGCGTCATCAACAAAGAGCACAGCTGACACTCACTGCATCCATCAACCTCTTTAGTTTTAGTAGACCCGGAGCAAATGTCTTCTAACACTTCTCGATCTTGTTTTTCTTTTATGTTCTATTGCCCCTGTCTCCCCACCTCTTTTCACTGGAGATTTAATAATATCTGATTCCACTGTTTTCAATGCAAGTACTTTCATTTGTATTGCTGTCTTTACATTTAATTAGATTGTCCGTATTTTTTAATATTCGAAAGTATTTCTATAATCCCTCTATTTTCCTTCTTCCCCTTTCTTCTTCTCTAGACTTCTCTTTTCCATTTCCTTTTTAACCCTGTCTCTTCTCCATACTTTCTCTTTTCCTGCCTCCTTCCATTACCTCATTCACTGGCCATCACAATGGTTGCCCTAAATAAAATTTAATTTTATAGCTCGTTCTATATTAGCTTTCCTATTTTGTATTTCATGGTGGTTGTGTTCCTGGTGTGTTCATTGGCTTTAATTGATTTTAAGTGCATTTCTTCTCTTGCTTCATCTGTTGGTGTTGCTATTACAGTAGTTGTAATTTGTTCTCTGTTCTCTGAATAGTCCTAGACATTAACTTCTCATGGGTAGACTGCTCTCCCTAAAGATACTTTTTTCTTTCTTTTCTTTCTTTTCTTTTTTTCTTTCTTTCTTTCTTTCTTTTTTTTGTTTTTTGTTTTTGTTTTTTTGTTTTTCAAGACAGGTTTTCTCTGCAGCTTTGAAGCCTGTCCTAGAATTAGCTCCTGTGATCAGGCTGGCCTTGAACTCACAGAGATCCACCTGCTTCTGCCTACTGAGTGTTGGATTTAAAGGAGTACACCACCGCTGCCCAGCTGAAGATATTCTTAATTAAAGCCAGAAGGGACATCCAAGCCAATGGGTAAACACATCTTACTAAAGAAATTAAAGAAACATAAGAATAACAAAGCTATACAAAGCCTCAAAAGGATTGCAATGTATCCATGACTAAATTCACAGATATTGAAATGGGTGAAGTGACAAAGAATTAAAAAGGTTAATTGTAAAAGTGGTCAATGATTTCAAAGATGATACACACAGGATGAAGAATGGAGTAAGGAAATAAACTCAGGAAAGGAAAAAAATAATAATCAACAATATAGATAGATATAAATATAAAGATATTCATATATTAAAATTGAAAAAATATATAATTATATGACAAATAAAGCAATAAAGTTTTGTCAAAGCAAAATGGACAAGACACTCAGCAAGGAAATTCAATTTTAAAAAGATGAAAAGTACAAAGAATCAAGAAAACACAGCAGAAAACATCATGAAAAAATTATGCCAAGGCTTCTTAAACTTTTTCAGCTCATAATCACTCTGGATCTGAGAAATTTTTATGTGATATGACCCTGGATATATAGATTATATAAAGTATGTATGAAATCAAACATTTATTGATAGTAAATCATGAAGAAGAAGTTTATTTTAAAGATATTTTGTGTTGGAAATATAATTTTGCCATTTACTAACAACAAAACAAATGTGTATGTTCATGAGATTGGTGCAATTATCTATTTTAGTATAAATAATTATGTCATGAATGAATATATGATACTGCAAGACGTAAGTCATCTTCAAATATTTCAGAGCTGATCAACAGTTCAATTTTGTGATCATTAGAGTTGGAAATTCAGCCTCACGCATATTTTTAGTACAAAACACTGAAAATATTTTTAGGGCTATTTCAAAAATCATTGAGATTTTTGCCCTACTGTCAAGCTAAAATTTATTTAGCATTTTTATATAACTGTTAGCAATATGAACCTCTTTGTAAAACCAGTCATTCTAAAACAATGCAATATAAAGGTGAACCATTTTCCTACTTACATGCTGAGGAATGACGGTCAAAAAACTAAAACCTTTTATATTCTAAAATTAAACCACTATGCTCCATTAGAGAAAAAACGCCAACCCAACCAACCCAAACTAAAGAAGCAAACAAACCAATACCGTGAGATTCCTGCATAAGTCTAGAGTCCAGCCCCAAATGTGTCAGACATTACTTGCTGGTGATCTGTAACAACACCAGGGAGAGTGTGTGGTTTCATGTTCTACATTCAGAACCAAGAGAGACAGTGAAGTCATGTGAGAGAGCATGGGGAAGAGAGGTCAGAAACTCTTTGCACTCATTACAAGTTTGGTTTTGAAGTAATTTGGGCCATTTCATATTCAGAAAACGGACACTATTGTTAATTTTTCCACAATCCTACATTGTTATATGGCCTCATAAGGAATCACAACTAACAGATTAAAAAGGAAGAATCAATAAAGGCTAAGATTAAGGAAATATCTTATTCAAACACCGATAAAGAAAGTAAATAAACTGCTCACAACTTCCAAAGACTCTGGGCTATGATAATGAGTCCATGGAAGAGAGTGAGTAACTCTGAGGAAATCTAGTCTCAGAAAATCTATTAAATAAATTTCACAGAAAAGTTACCAAATTTACTGAAAGAAATGGAAGAATTTGAGTGAAACTTTCATAAACTTTTTAAAGAGCACATTTCTGATTGTTTACAGTGTTGGCTATTGTCCATAAATAAAATACATCACAATTCTCACCTCAAAAGGAATATTGGATAATTTATTCTGGGGCCAAATAAAAGTGATCATAGCATGGAAAGGCAGAATCAGGTTTCCCTAGAGACCATGTTGCACTGTTTAATTGGGTGAATGAGCTTTATTGGTTAAGAAAACAAAGAAGGTCCTATGAGAAAATACTTACCTAATACAGTGGTGGGGCCACAGGTGGGGGGATTATAGCAGCCCAGAGCAAAGGTCTGTAAGAACTTTAGACGTTATCTTCGGGTTAAGAAAATCTGTCAAAAAAAGAAAAAAGAAAAAAAAGAAAATCTTTCAAGAGTACTCTGTAGGACTGTGATACTCACAAGCTGTAGGGTCAGGCAAAAGTGTGCTTAGTGGATGACTTTTTAAAGGGATTAAAAAAAAAAGCCCCAAATAATTTGTCTCGGACATGTAACATTTTAATTCTCCACAATCTTTAAGATTTCCTTTTCAGTTGTTCATGTAAATTTTATGTGTAAGTTCATGTGTGCACGTTTGCATGAGTGTATATATGCCGAATGCATACAGGAGCCTGTTGGGTCCAGAGGGTGTCAGATCACCTGAAATAGAAGTTGCAGTCAGTGATGGGATTTTTGATGTGGGTGCTGGTAACAAAACCACGTCCTCTGCAAGAAAATTCAGTGTGCTTTTAACCTCTGGCTTCTTTGCAAGTTGACTTTCCAAAATCTTCAAGTTTAGTCCTTTGGCCCTTGTAGCACCTTTATTATAGGGGTTGTTTTGTCGTTTTATTTTTCTTTTATTATTTCTCCTATGGAGAACTTCGAATGACACTCTGGAATTTGACCAGGCTCTCCCTGGTAATTTCCTCTAAGGAGCTACAAAGTATCACTTAGAAACCATTCTTGCCCAATAGTCCTTACATATTGGCGGCCATAAAGTAATAGGAAGAACTATTAGAGAACGGAGGGGGGCAGTCATTTTCCTAAACCTAAACCACAGTCACCTCAGGCTTCAGGAAGAGTAAGGCTGATGGAGAAATATCTTTATGTGAGAGGCCAAAATGACTCCCCAAGCTATGACAGAATTCATGTCTCCACCCAAGATGAGGACAAGTATCAAAGCTGGCTGGACTAGGCCAGGAGCAATCACCTCCTGAAAAGCAGTTTCTTCTCTCCAGTGATTATGTACCATCACCTTACAGGGGCAGAACTGAGAAAACCATTAATATTGGTTAATTGTGCAAGACTCTTGCCACCTGCCATGAATTTCCTGTTTAAAGCTAAAGCTCCTGCCTGTGCCCCAGTGAGAAAATTAGGCTCACTCTGTAAGAGTATGCAGCATGTAGGAAAAACAAGAAGAGGCAGCTTCTGAGTCAGATTAAAATTCCAATAATTTACATTTCAGAAAATATATCCCCAAACTGTGTCTCACTGCTTAGTTGAAAACGAACCAGGAGAAGCTGCTGAAGATCCCTAAGCAACAAATTAAACTAAAACCCTGTTTTCTTTACAAGCTGTCCCTTCCTTGCCTAAAGCTAACAATACCCAAAAGGTAGCATCACAGTAATGAATGTGGCTATGTATCTGCATTTCAAACACCCAGACTATTATTCAACTGACTGAAAATCTTGACCAATAGTAATGATGCATGGTTAATTATTTCTTTCTTTGTTGGTCGAAGGAGGTGCAACAGAGAGTTTGCATCCAAGGTCCACACCGCGCTGGGCTCTACAGAATGTCCATGCCATGCACTGCAGTTAAAACTTCAATGCATCATTTTTGTTGTTGTTTTTGTTTTGTTTGGGTGGGGGGAGTTGGCTCTTTTGGGGATTTTTTGAGACAGGATTTCTCTGTATAGTCCTGGCTGTCCTGGAACTCACTCTATAGACCAGGCTAGCCTAGAAGAAGTAAGAGATCTGACTTAAAAAACAAAAACAAACAAACAACCCCCTCAGAAAACAAAAAAACAAAACAAAACAAAAACCCTCAGTGTGAAGATGTGATACAATTGGTTCTTTCTTTCCTCCATCAGCCTGTGTTCTTATCAAGCATCCTATTCTTCATCCGAATCTAATTTCACTTTAATTTCTTTTAGCCTATCTTCTAGGAAGATGCTTTAGGTGAGAAACTTCATCTGTAGCCCACCCTCTCTTGAGATTGGGGAAACTGAGATTCCCTTCTATAGCCTCTTAGTTTCATTAGCAAAAGAATTCATATAGAGAGATTTGAAAGCAAGCACAGGGCAATCTTACTAGAATCCACAAGAAAACATCAAGGTGGTTGCCTCTGAAAAAAGAGTGAAATGCCCAAGTAACCATGTGGCAAATGAGAGTAACTTCTATAGGAAGAAGGCAAAGGACTGGAGTCCGTGAGAAACCAGGTCCGGCTTTGGTCAGTGTGCAAAACACAGAGCTAGGAAGAGGCTCCTCTTTTTAATAACTCAGAGGTGTATTGCTATGCTGTAGACGCTCCATAAACATCTGTTTCAAGGGGGGCACAGAGTGGGCAACAAAGCGCAAAGACATTACCTGCTTAAGGTCATAATTAGTCTTCTCTTGTGTTTAGCATGTCTTCTGGTGACTATACTCCTGGTCAGGTGATTGACAGACACAGCTAGATTAACTTTTTAAAAAAAGAAGTCAATATCATGTAATACCTTGGGTCTCCACTCAGGAACACAGGTAGACTTAGATTTAACTCTTTTGACCAGGAAGGAAGTAGTGTTTTCATAATGGGTATTTCAGTTACCGTTTCCTGCTGATGAAACACCAGGACCAAACAGACTTACAGAAGACAGAGCTTATTTTGGTTTATGGTTCCAGATAAGGAAGTTGAGAAAGCATATCTTCAACCTTTTGAAGAAAGCAGAGATGTATTAAGAATTGGAGAGAAGCTGTAAATCCTCAAAGCCTGCCTGCAGTGATGAACATCCCCCAGTGAGGTCATCCCTCCCAAAGATTCCCATAGGATCCCCAACAGTGCCACCAATGAGGCACTGAGTATTCAAATATCTAATCTCATGTAGGACATTTCTTACTAAATCCACTGCAAGAGACTTCATAAATAAATAAAATAAATGACCTCTAAGGCTATGAAATACTGTCATCCAAGGAATGGACTGATTTTCAAACTCTTCGATGACCAGTGGACCCCTTTGTCTGATCATTTCCCAAAGGTGTCACACAGATTAATTCTCCTTTGTGTTCTTTACTGTCGCTTTGGTTGGATCTGGAGAAGGAGAGCTAAGGCTAGCCCAGAGGCACTTGTGGAGTGCCTTCATTACCAGGACTATTTCCAAATGTCTCAGGTGACTGGTGTTAGCATGGAGCTTCTATGCTTTGGGAATCATCATGACTAGATTACTGACATTTCCATTCTGTAGGATGGGATGGTGAGATTTTCCTGTGGTCTGTGAGTTTGGGGAAGGTTTCAAAGATGAGAACAAGGCTTGATAAAACCCTTGAAGTGAATGATTTAAGATAAAGAATGGGGATATCAACCCACACACCTATAAACACCTGATTGTTTTTTTCAAGACTGGGTTTTGCTGTAGTTTTAGAGCCTGTCCTGGAACTTGCACTTGTAGACCAGGCTGGCCTCAAACTCATAGAAATCTGTCTGCCTCTGCCTCCCAAGTGCTGGGATTAAAGGTGTGTGCCAACATTGCCCGGCTTTAAACACCTGACTTTTGACAAAGAAACTAAAATTACACAATGAAAAAAAGAAAGCATCATCAAAAAATGGTGCTGGCATAACTGAATATCAACATGTAGAAAAATGCAAATAGATCCATATCTATCGCCATGCACAAAACTCAAGTCCAAATGGATCAAAGACTTCAACATAAAATCAACCACACTGAACCCCACAGAAGAGAAAGTGGGAAGTACACTTGAACTCATTGGCACAGGAGACCACTTCCTAAATATAACCCCAACAGCACAGACACTGAGAGAAAAAATTAATAATTGGGACCTCCTGAAACTAAAAAGCTTCTGTAAAGCAAAGGAGAGAAATACATGAAAGAGAAAAAAAGACAAGATCTCCTGAGTAAATTGAGAGCGGGGGGGGGGGGGGGGGGCAAGGGGAGAAGGTGAAAGGGGAGAGGGAAAAAAGAAAGGGGAGTATGGGAAATGTATATAACTTAATTAAAAACAATAAATAAAAATTTTAAAAAGGGATAAAGAATGGAGCATTTGTGAGCCTGCCAGAAACATAGAAGTCAATGCACGGCAATGGGCACTTAAGTTAGGTCTCTCCCAGCAGTGGCTGACACTGGGGATTGAATGAACTCTGGGGCACGAGAGAATGGTTGTTGGTACACTGGGGATTGGTCCTTTTCTAGAAGAGTCAAAGTCTACTGCTGAGGCTGCTTGACACTCCGATCAAAGCTTGCAGCTGCTGGGGAGGGACCAGTCCTTGAAGAAATGGGACTGCTTCCCAAAGCTGGGGCCAACAGCCTTGGAAGCTGGCCAGGTAGGAGTCATCAGGAAAGAACTCAACCCAGGAGCACTAGGAATACAGCTGGAGCAAGACCTGAGTAGGCATTGTAAAGAAATAATACCAGTTTACTGCCTGTGTTAGAGAACAGAACAGTGTTGTAGCTGAGGGAGGGAGAGAAGAATGAGGAGTCTCCAACTCCAGCCCTGGAGGAACTGTTTGGTCACTTGTTCCGACAGAAGTCTCACATTCATTATTACAAGAGCGCCAGCCCCTTAAGAAGGTGTCCTATTTCTATCATATGGATCCAGCATCAACATAATGGGAGCAGGAGGGCGTAGGATCTGGTGGGTCAGAGAATGTAGGCAGACTGCCCATCTCCTTTGTCAAACTGTGGAAAACATGGGTGACTCGGGACCTGGAGGAGCTTTGTATGATTAGAATTATGACCTCTGATGGGAGCAACAGTTCAATAGCTCTACGTGAAACTTAGCTAATATACAAGAGGCACTGGAATGTTGTGGTCTTTGTCCATTGTGTTGGGAAGACACCAAAGAGAGGTCCCCAAAAGGCAGGTTTTTAGAGTGCGTGGACTGAGAGGTGATCATTTTTTATCTTGCACCAAAACAAATCTTTATTAACTGGTTTGTGGTATCACAGAAGAATTTCATGTCCAAACACAGTTCACTCTTTGCAATTAATATACAAAACTGGTGATAAAAATCACCTCATCATGAGCCCACAGCTCCCAACAGTCCCAACTGGAGAAAAAGGAGCAGGGAGATAATATATAGTCAATGTGACATGTTCAGAGAAATAGATTTAAAAAGGTCCCATAATCCTCAAGTCCATATTTAGAGCACTGGCATAACGTTTAAGCTTTAATAAAGGCATAACGAGGGCCAAGGGCAAGAGATGTGTGTAACTAAACAGTTTGGGCCATGATGTCATCCACTGGCTTTGTTCTGCTTCCTCAGAGTGGTCCCAGAAGTCCTTACCTCTGAGTGGATAAGTTGGCTCTCAGCAGATAAACTCTTACTCAGCATGCAGCCTGGATACTTGCCCTCATCTTGGTTCTAGTCTGTCACTACTGTTCCTGGGATCCAAAGTTTAGGACAATGATTGGGTACAAGGTTCCATATCTCGCTTATAATGGCCTTATGATTAGTGCTTTATAGGAGAGAAGTTTCTCAGGGGTTCTTCTAGTGAGGCGTTGAAGTTTATTTCCTTCTCTGTCTTTTCTGTCCTTTGAAAGAGAAGATATAATCAATTTTGTTCATCAATTATGTGCAAACATGAATGTATCAATTACTCTTCTCATTTCTTTAGCAAAATATCTGGCAAAAGGAGCTTGACAGGGAAGGATTTACTTGAACACAGTTTGAGGGTACAGAAGATCGCAGTGGGGAAGGCAGAGAAGGAAGAGTATAGAATGACCCGCCAGCTCTGTTCCACAGTGAGGAATCGAACATGCGAATGCTGGTGCTCCATTCACTATCTCTATCTCGTTGTTTTTCAGTCCTAATCTCTAGCCTAAGGTATGGTGTTGATCAGATTCAAGGTAACTCTTCTCTGCTCAGTTAAATCTTTCTGGACACAGTCTGGTAATAGACACATGCGGAGATGTGTTCACGATGCTGTAAGGTTGATACTGAAGATGAACTTCACCATTAACTCATTTGTTGACGTATGGCTGGAGGATTTGTCTTCTCTCCTGTCTCTAACTACCGCATTCATTGCTGATTAATTCTGGCTGGCTACTTCTCTATGCCTACCCTGGTTGAGTAAGAGATGGAGAGACATATTAATATCATAAGAAAGAAATCTTTAAAAACTAAATAGGTCTGGGTCCCAGAACAGCTATAACATGAATGATTTTCAGTTTCTTAGTCCTAACTCTGCCCTAAAAGTATGATAGTGTGGAGAGGAGACAGAGATTACCAAAGACCAGAGGTTTGCTGGTAAGGTAGCGAAAGAAGAAAGAGGCAGGTGGATCAAGGAAATAAATGCTATAAGTGGTGACCTTTGAATTAAACAGAGGTCCTTGCCTTCTGGTAAAAAACAATTAGCATTAGTTTTCCAACACTCAGTTTTGTTCTTACAATTAATTAGACAGATTACACTATAGATTTTATTTAATACTCTGTATGCTTGTAGTTCTTTTTTTCCCTGGAATATCTGCATTTTGTTGTAGAATTAATTATGAACACGAGCTCTCAATAGACCAAGTAAAAACTACATATTTCTCTTCATTTTAGTTTTGAGCACTCAAGTGTCAAGCATTCACACAGTAGGTGTGTGCTGAGCAGATAAATTTAACAGGGATATTCCTTTCAGAAAAGCAAACCCCTTGTGGCTAATCTACAGACCACATTCCTCCCGAAGCCATAACGCTTACAATGGGAACTATCATTTTGAAAAGAAGTAAGAATTACATTTGGCTTCATTTAAATCTTGCTATGTATCAGCAATTATGCTTGTTTTCTGCATATCTTTCAGTCAATGAAAAGGGAAATGTAGGATAAAGAAGTTATTAGTGATGCTTTACATGGGGGAACTCATTGCATTCTATTCTTTATTAAGACCTTAATATTCCTTTTGAAAATTAATACTCTGTTAATGAACACTTGAAAAAAACAAACGTTTAATCATTACACTGTCACATATATGACAACAGCGTGTATAATTTCTTCATGACACACGTTTTCTATGTGGACATGATTATATTATGGAAATAGGAATAGCAGTCACGTCCCAATAGTTGATTCAATGCCACAGCTTCCAAGCAAGCGTCACAGATCTTTTCTGTTCATGTTTGTGCAGTCTAACATTTGGAGAAGCTCACTTGTTCAAAAGCATGCTAAGCAATTCTTGTGTTCTCCACACGGAGAAGCAAAGCTCTGTGGTTCACGCTTGCTACATATGGAGCTCTCTAGTGCTGCCTTTCCCATGAGCTTATGGGTGAAAAATTGTCCTTTTAAAATTATGCCTCTCCTAGAACTGTGTCCATAACTAGTATGTCTAAATTTGACGTTAACATTTATTTAAAAGTACTTTATAGCTCAGGTTGGCCTCGAACACAGTCATCTTCCTGCCTTAGACTACAGAATGTGGGAATACAAGCATGAGCCACCATGCCCAGATGTGCTACTATGTTTTAAATCAATTTCAGATTTGTACGTGTGATAACACGTTTATCCACTTAGAAAATGTGTATGGAATGGCTATCATATCTTATACCTGATACGGGGAGATAACTATGCCTATCTTACAAACTGGACATGTATAGTTGTTGCTAGTCTGGAACTGGACTGTCCCCAGAGGTCCATGTACCAGAGCTGTGGTCCTCTGGATCATGCTGTTTTGAAGTGGTGGAGCTATTGAGGGGTCAGACCAGTGGGGGAATCACCCAGTCATTGGAGGCACACCCTGGGGGGCTACTAGGACTCAAGCTCCTTTCTTGCTACATTCTAGGCCCGAGACAAACAGGTTTTGACACAGCACTGAATGCACACTCTGTGAGACCAGGATCTGCACTGTGACAAACATCTTACTTTTATTTTTACTACATGGTATTGTATACTCTGATCACTGCAAGGGTGCAAGTGAAAAAGAAATGAAATGCACAAAAATTGAGAATAAAGAAATAAAATCCTCTTATTTGTAATGAGTATGTTTCGCAGGACTTCTATAGCAAAGAACTCACAACAGGAAAAGCTCCTGACGCTGTTGACCCGAAATAAAAAATGTTGACGGGGCCAAGAGTGCTCTGAGGTTTCCAAAGGAAGAAGAGCCATAGCTCTTTCCAGATCCTGGTAGAGGGAGCAAGTCCAGAAACTGAAGCAGGATGAGAGCCTTGGAGGTAAGAACTAAAGCAGAGATTGTGGGGGACTCAACCTAATTCTTTGCTCCTTCTGGCTTACTCTGCTTGCTTTTTATATAACCAGAGGCCACCTACTTAGGAACGGCTCTGCCAGCAATGGCTGGACCCTCCCAAGTCTGTCATCAATCATGAAAAAAATTCCCAACAATCATATCCACAGGACAATCTAATGGAGGCAATTGTTCAACCGAGGTTCTCTCTTCCCAGGTAGCTCTAGTTTGTGTCGCTGACAATAAAAACT
Organism: Chionomys nivalis; assembly: GCF_950005125.1. Lineage (NCBI taxonomy): Eukaryota > Metazoa > Chordata > Mammalia > Rodentia > Cricetidae > Chionomys > Chionomys nivalis. The sequence goes on along the minus strand of NC_080109.1, from coordinate 5,005,415 downwards.
AACCAGCATAAATAGCAATTGAGACAGGACTGGTATTTGGAACCAGATTTTTAAAGCATCCACAACATCATATACTATAAAGCACAGCCCAACACGCTGACCAGAGAAGCATCTTTAGCATGGAATTCCAAAGGGTGGTGGGAGATGGAACAACATTCCCTGCTTGAACCAGAAGGACTGCTCAGAGGTATGAATAGCATTGGGGCTCAGCCTCCTAAAGTACCTAGGGTTTTGGTAGGCATCTGGAAGTCCCGGATGGAAGGCTGAGCTCCTCAGACTAGAACCACCAAGAAGATAGACTTTTCATCCTCTGTCTCTGCAGACAAGTCATTCCAACACATGCACCTGTCTTGCTCTGTTCTTGTCCTCTCTCTGATTATTTTCTTTTCTGTTTCCTATCCATATCTTCTTCTTTTTCACCTTGCTCCTCATAGGCTTAATCAGAGGGCATAGAAAAGCCTTGTTAATGAGCCCTCTGTGTCCCAGCCTTCTGGGGCTGTTTTAGATCATTTGGTTCTGTTTGTTTGTGGTTTTCTTTTCATTCTACATTTAGGCAAAACTTCCTCCATCATGTCCCTACTCGTCCTTCAGTTTACATTTCTGCTTTCCCTTCTTCAACTATTTTAACTCAACAGTAATCGCTAACTTGACTCTGCTTCTTTCACTTCCCATTCATGCTCACAGTACTAAGGTATTCGCGCACCCAGCACTGTCAGTGTTTCTCTATCTCCTAAAGCAATTGAGCCTTAATTACCTGAGTGTAAGAGGCTTTCGAGTACCAAGCATAGTTTTATTAGGCTATATTGCATTTTTATAGAGGGCCTATCCTTTGATAGTGGTTACGTTGGCTGACAGTATTGTACTCTTAGGTGATTACAAGGAATCAAGCCTGGTGTTCCAAAGAATAATCCAGTAGGAAAAATAAACAAAGAAGAAATCAAAACAACAACCTAACAAAAAACACTTGACACTTACGCCCTATAGCAACTTAGCCGGTTTTGAATGCTATATCACTTTCACTGAAAGAATAAGAGTGGTTTAAAAATAAACAAAAAACTTAACTGAATGGCATAACTTGACACAAGCCTCAACAGAAAAACACAGGAATTTTGAGAAAACAAGGCAACCCAATCCTTTAAAAGTTCCTAATCCCATGCTACTTGCCTCCAATAAAAATGAAGTAGATGAAATCAAACTCCAGACAAAGAGTGCAAGAGAGTGATTGCAAGTCTGCTCAAAGAAATCGAGGAGGACACAAATAAACTCCCAATGAATTCCCAGAGAGCAGAGTGAGCAACTGAAGAAAATAAAGCAGTCAAAAGGGATCTGAAAGTGACATTCTGTATAACAGTTAAAATAGTGCAGATAAATGAAACTGAAATGTTGTAAATAAGAAACTCAGTGAGTCAACAGCTTTGTGGAAAGCCCCACCCATAGAATGGATCAAGGGGATGTCAGAACATGAGGGTTTGAAGACAAGGTAGAAAAATTGGAACATTCCAATACTGACAAAAATAGTATGAAATTATGGTTAGAACATTCCACATCAAAACCAAACCAAAACAAACAAACAAACAAAAAAGAACATTTCATATCTATGGGACACTATGAAAAAAACAACTATATAAATTCTGGACATGGAAGTTAGAGAAGAATTTCATGCCAAAAGAAGAGAAATAGTATCAAAAAATGCCCCTTGTCTAGGGGAAGAGATGCTTTTTGATTAGAACACCCAACAGACAAGAGCAGAAAAGAACCTCATACTGAAAACACTAACCATGAGGCTGAAGAGATGGGTCCGATGTTAAGAACAGAGATTCCGTTTGCAGTTCTCAGGAAACAGATGTGAGTTACATGAGGTAACACAATTGTCTTCAACTCTTGTTCCAGGAAATGCAAATCTGCTGGCCTCCTTGGGCTCCTACAATCATACACACATACACACCTGCCCCTGCCATACACACAATTTAAAATATTTTTAAATGCTAGATATACAGAACAAAGTGTTTCCAGTGGCCAGCAAAAATGTGGACAGACATTGCCAGTCATCATCTCTAGTGACACAGCTAAAGTCACAATGTTTGGATATGTAAAGCTGAAAGTTGCTGACATTACCAATCGTAGTACAATAAAATGTTAATATAAATGTAAACTGTCCCAAATCTAATGGCACTAATTTAAAGATTTATTTTATTTTGTGGTTATTAAGGTTTGATATCTGCACCAGGTCCTCTAGAACTGGAGTTACATCTGACTGTGCCCCACCATGTAGCTCGTGGGAGCTGAACCTAAGTCCTCCACAAGAGGAGCAAGCGCTGTTACCTACTAAGCCAACTTCCCAACCCCAGAAACCTAATTAATAAAAATTAAAATATGCATCTACCACACAAAGTATGCAAAGAATTGCAAGTAGGACAAATTTTCCTGGATTTTATATTAAATGTTGAGAGATTGTTTGTAATACCAAGAATCCTGGAACTTGCCAAAATTTCTATCACTGGGTGAGTGACGTAAGGAAGACATATAATTACTGTCGGCAATATGGAGGAATAATTTACTTCTTCACAGACTTGGTTGAAAGGACGAATCGAAGCCACCGACAGAAACCATCAACGACACACTGCATGCTTCTCCGTCTGTACCGTGCCAGCAATGTCAGTGTTTCAGCAGCAATGGAAAGCAGGAGAGTGGCCACCAGGATGCAGGTAGACAGAGGAAAGGGCAATGGCGCAAAGAATAACAAAAGTGTTCCCTGTCCTCAGTACGGACATCTGGTGAAACATCAAAGGGTGCCCTTCCAATGCAAGTGTTTGCTTGTACAGGAATGAAGATCAAAAGAATGCTTTGGAGATGGTGTCTCCTTACATATCCCAGTCTAGTCTGGAACTCACAATCCTCCTGTCTCATCCTCCCAAATGCAGGAATTGCAAATCTCAATTCCCACTACTGAATGAACATTTTTAAAATGAAATTTATAATTTACTTTTCAGCTTTTTCTGTTTCATTCTTCTCTACCCGAGCTCTGCCCAGGAGATTCTGAAGGTTTGCCTGTGTTTCTTCTCCTTTCACTTTCTGCTTTCTCCGCTGACCCTAAGGGTCTAGCACAGCACCTGAAAACCATAGTTAACAGTGGTTTTAAATGAGGTGCTTGAAGGGCAGGGGATATAGCTCGATGACAGGGTCACTGGCCTGGGTTTGAGTCCCAGAAGCACAACCCTTACCCTGCCCTGCCACACACACACCACAGGGGGTAGGAAGGCAGAGACAGAGGAAAAGGGAGAGATGGAGAGACAAAGCAAGAACAAGAAAGAAGAGAGAGAGATTGAAGCTAAAAGTGAAGCCGCACCGGTCGTTCTTGACTCACTACCTGAAAAGCAATAGCGTTTACTAAGTGAAAAGGCCTGGAGGTGATTCAGTTGGTAAAGGGCTTTCCTTACAAGCAGGAGGGCTATGAAACAGCAGGGCTTGGAGGACCAAGACGCACAGATCCCTGTAACTCCTGGCCAGCAAGTCTTGTCAGTGAGCTTCTGGTGGTAAACCCTGAATAAGTGCTGAAGTTAATGACTCAAACTAGACCCTGTTTGTTCTCAAAACTGCTTACTTAAGATTGACTTGGGAATTTCCAGAAGAAAATGAATATTTTATCTTATTACTCCTAACTATCTGATTTATTTGTATTTTTACAATGACCTTAGATAAAGTAATGCTTGCTTCTCAACAGCTTGAAAGCTGGTGGAAAGTCATGTTTTACATTTGTAAATGCATCATGGTTCCTCTCCTTTTAAAATATGCATACCAGTCACTATAGCAACACATACAGCGCCTCCTCTATGTGCCTCCTGGTGTTATAAATGTGAGTGAGTCACTGTACAATATTAGACTCACAGAAAAGCAAAGAGCAAATTTAAAACCACACATAGTGAGAAAAGTTTTAGCAGATGTAGTGGTCTTAATATATATTTAATCTGTAAAATATTAATATTCATCATTCTATAATTACGCAATGATAATGGAAATATTTCTTCTGTAACTGGTAACTATTAGCTAGAAGCATTAATATTAATGTTACATAATTTGCATATGTAAGGAAGAATGGACAGAGCTGTCAATCAATATCGTTTTACCCCGCTCGATGGAGTCCAAACAACACGACCTTGTTAGCATGAGCGCTAACACTAACTAATCACTAGCATTTTGTAACACATATGTACACACACACACAATGATTAATGACCTGAGTCCTAAATTTTTAAACATTAAGACTAATGGATTTTTTTTTTCTATACATGTATATTCCGGTGAAAGATCTCAAACTCTCCCTACTTTTGACCTCACTTCTATTCTGTCTTAAACTTCACGTGTTTTTAATTTTTTCTTATTCCTGGATAAGTTTTTCCTAAGACAATGTTAATATTTTCAGATTTATGTTTTTAGGCCAAAAATATATGCAAGCACAGACATGAGAACCTTTAGCAACTCTCCCTCCACAAGGAAACCCATGAAGACATATTTATCAATTAGCCCTCTGTCATCCCCAGTCAATCATCTGTCTTGCTGTGTCTCTATCAATCATCTGTCACTCTTAACAGAGAAAGAGAACCAAGAGAAAGAGTTTGGTTGAAAGGACACAACTGGAAAATGGGGAAAGTGAAAACACTCTCTCAGCTATACTTCATTTTCCAGTTATAAACGCACAGGGCCAGAGAGGTAAGTTAGTGACCTAGTTAGTCTGTTTGCTTGCTTGCTTGTTTCCTGACTTCATTCTTTCTTTTGTTATCTGAAGAAAAATATGTATTTCTGTTATTGAATACTTTCTGTTGCATGATAGTGTCTTATAACAAATTAGTATTCTGGACCAGCAATATTTTTCAAATATTTCAAAACTAAATGACAAATGAAAATTTACTCTAGTTTTGAAGAACACTTGTGAACTTTCTTCTCTGATCTTCTGCTCAATCAATTTTGTAGGCACATTTAGGTGGAGTAGTGGTTGAAACCCGCCCCCCCACACACGAGTTACAAATGAATCATTTAAGCATATAATATGTATCTGGAGAGATCTGCAGAGGGATTTAAAAAACAATCCTGAATGGGTTTAAAAGTCTGACATTATAAGGAGAATAAATATTTATGAATTTGAAATAACACGCATAATTGTATGTCATGAGATCATTAAGACAGTTTGTTGTCACCACATAACCAATAAATTTATTTCTTAGAATAAAGTATCAATGCAAATGCATTTCTTAAAGTAATGAATTGGTGCTTGATAGGGAGCCATATTTGGCTCATTTGTCTTTTATGCTACTAATTCAGGTCTGCAGCATAAACTTTTGTAATAAATTATTTCTCCCAAAGCACATAAAATTCAAATGAATTATAGCTAATTTGTTACAGAGATGACAAGTCATACAACCGTAACATCCCATATCTTATAGAGATTGTTGAGTCTTAAAATACTTCGTATTCATGCAGCAGCAGTTTGAGAACTACTTAGTAAACATATGGATTTACGTATAACACACATTTTTAGATTATAACATACACAGTTAAAATAAAAAGAGGACTGCATTCATTACCTCCTTATTAAGAAGCAAAGTTACTTTCTAATAAGTTATTTGCCAAAATGATGCCATCTTGGATGCAATGGCTTGGTTATTAAACAGACAGACCCTTGGAAGCCATATGTTGTGCACAACCTCCCCATCAGAAAGCATTAACTCTCCCTAAGCCAGTCAGACAATATGGGCCCAGGCCGTTTGCCAGGCCCCAGAGACAACCCAGTGATGTTGGAATGGAATTTAGCAACAGATTTGCACAAAGATATACACATTGTCACTTCCATTTATCTGTGCGATTTGCACTTAGATGTAGGTGTGAACTGGGGGAATCATACGGGTTGACTGCTGTTTTCTGTAATTTAGCACTTCCTTTTCTCCATCCCAGCTTTGACTGACAGCCAAGCAAGAAAATGAACTCCACATGCTCCAGCCACCCCAGCAGTGTCAGAAGGGGCTGCCTTTCCATCTTTGTTTCCTCCTAAACAGGAGGATGAGTGTGTGTGCATCTAGTAACTTCTTGATTCTTAAAATTCCCCTCAACAAGTATTAAAACATGTGTCAAACATGTGTGAAGCGTGACATGCTACCGCTCCCAACACAGATAGGGCTACATAGTAGAACGGGTATTTGAACACACATGGCTAACAGAGAGAAATCACAAAGTAAAATGTAAATTTCTTCCATCGAAAGTTTATAGCCAATATCTAGGAAAATATTCCAATAAAACTAGAAAACAAACCCATTAACGCAGGGTGTGGCAAGGCTATGGATTTGTTCTGCAAAGCTTTGAGAAGACAGGAGGCTCTCTGGTATTGACGTGATGGGCAAAACTGACAGAACATAAGAACATGTTTCTTTGGCTAAGCAAATGTGTTAGTCTTTTCCTGGTTTTGACTCCATTGATCATAAAATTGGCTATCAGATTACCAATAACCTTAAGAAAGAAGAGAGCCAGGCAGTGGTAGCACATGCCTTTAATCCCAGCACTCAGGAGGCAGAGGCAGAGGCAGAGGCAGGCGGATCTTTGTAAATTCGAGGCCAGCCTGGTCTACAAGAACTAGTTCCAAAACGGGCTCCTGTCTCGAAAAAACAAAAAAACAAAAACAAAAACAAAAACAAAAGAAACAAAAACAAAGAAACGAAACCAAAAAAAAAAAAAAAAAAACAAGGAGAGAGGGAGAGAGAGAGAGAAGAAATGGCTTCTGAGTATCCTTCTAATTATTTGAGATGACCCATTCAATTTCATAGATAAAAGAAAAATGTTTACTCATTATTTTGAAGTGCAGCTATGCAACTGGTTGTACAGGCTGTGTTTCTAAAGCATGCAGACCGTTTCACTAAAGACTTTTCTTGCCTTATCCTCTTTAATCCTGCAGACTCAGAAGACGATTCCTTTGTTATTCATATGGAATGGTAGCGCAGTAGATGCTGGGAATATTGAATTTCTTCCCAGGTTTCCTCAGCTGGTTAAATATTCAAAAAGTTTTCACCCTGATTTCAAATACCCTGAGTATTTGAGCATCGTCTATTAAATGGAAAAAATGAGTTATGAAAAGGATACATGCATGGAGTTTAGAGTTAGCTTTTAAAAGGCACTGGAAAAATGCTGGCTCAAACCCCATTATATGGGTCACAACTTAACACCTGCGACTTCCTCAGTGTTGCTGGTTGATACTGGGAGCTGCAGCTACTCGCTGTCCCCTGATGTCTTTAGGAGGTCATTATGGGTTTATACTGTAGATTTGTAGTGTGTTTGTGTGTGTGTGTGTGTGTAGGATAAACACACAGGAAATTCTACAACAGTGGTTTTCACATAGAAGACTTAGTACCAGTAAGCACTGTGTGTTAAGTACTGGAAAGAGAATATAAAAGAGAATATAAAGAGAATATAAAAGAGAATATAAAAGCCAAACAATACTCTATCCTATATTATTATCTACAACTGCAGAGAGAGCATCAGAGAAGATGGAAAACCCACCGAGAATGGTATGAGCACACACAATATACCGTGTCTGGAAACTGTAAGGCACAGAGAGCTGGAGACTCCCGGCACATAAAGAAAAACAGATCATTGATCAGAGCTTTGATCTTGCAGGCAAGGTGGCCTGAAACCTTTAACACGGGGATCTAGATCTAACTAGATCAAGCTGGTCCTCTGACGCCTGACTGTGGAGGGGTGGAAGAGCGCAGGGAGCAGGGAGCAGGTGGGAGGCCTCTGTACAGGGAGTAGATAATTCGAGAAGACAGGGGTTAGGCTGGAGGTGGAAACTAAAGCAAATGCAGAGTGATTGGCCGGGCAGACTCAGAGAGAGCAGTTGAAGGCTGCACGAATGTATTTTTACTTACATTGTAACTTCTTTGGTACAACTGTTTGCTATTAATGTTCCTGATAGATGGCTATTTTTGTAAAGTCCTTGATAATCGCAATGGCAACAGCAAATATCAGTCTCCCACTCGTAAGGCTCCCTTTCCTACAGTCATCACGGCGACTGTATATGGTACAGCCCTTCCGAGCCTGTTTGAATCTAACCCACGCACTTCCTTCATTTCAGTTGTCAGGACCAAACACACACATTTAACGGGGATTTTATGACTAAGTTTTATTGTGAAGACTAGTTCTTAGTCTTTAATGTTCTCTCGGGAGACCCGTCGCTTTCTCCACGTCTCACTAAATAGAGTATTCATTCAGTCAAGATACCGACATTTTCGTCGACTGGATGCCTGCTTCCGTTTATGCCGAGTCGTTATCTGTTTGGTCGAAGCATCACCTCAACTGCCTAACACCCCTTTATACAAAAAGTCCAGATTGTTTGGCTGGGGACTTCACCCCCACCTCACCTCAGCTCCTAGCATAAGCTCCCTCACCTCGGAGTTGCCTCAGTCCAAACTACACTTCTGAGAAAGCCCTCCAAACGGTGACCCTTCCCCAGGGAACGTCGGGACCACTCCCACAGGCTACTTAAACTGCCCCCCAGAGAATATGAACACGTGGTCTCCGGTTTCACGTCGTCTCCTCTTTCCTCTTTTCTTCTTTCCACATGTTTCCAGGGTCACCTGGGAGCACTCCATTAAACATGGGCGGTTTTAAATTCAGATTAATATGGTTTGATTGGAATTCTTTGAGTCGGTGGAGAGGTTTGACTAAGAGAAAATACTTAACACTTTCCTTTTGATAGCAAGCAAAACCAGGATAGTTCATATTTTGTTGGGCAACAGAATTCGAAGTTACCTGTTTATGACTGGAATTATGCAGAGTTACAAAATAAACATCAAATGTTTCATATAAATGTATTCTTACCATTTGAAACATTTTCCAGAGGCACTGTTTACTTCCCACTGAGGAGATCTTTTGGGACAGGGAGGAGAAAATGCTCAGCCATGCCTACCCTAGAACCACTTCAAAACCTGCCTTCATACTTAAACACCCTGTGACCTAGGTTACAAAATCTCTCTGTGGTTCTGTGTCCTTAGGGAATGCGGAATGAAACCACCAGGTGATGGCACGCCACACCCTTGGGATGACTTTTATCTGAGAGAAGATAGAATGTTTTAGTGGGGATGTGGAGGAAAGGGAATACTCTCACGGCTGGCAGGAATGTAAACAAGGGGAGCCCTATGGAAAACGGCATGTAGCCTCCTACAGAATGGAATTTCCATTGGATCCAGCCATGCTGCTATGACTATTTTACCCAACTGATGAACTGAAATCAATCTGTCAAAGAGATTTCAGGATCCTCATGCTCATTGCAGCGCAGTACCCAAATGAAGCCAGCAACCCAAGGGCCCACAAGCAAAAAGCACAGTATGAAAATGTAGCGGTGCATGTTCAGTTAAATACTTTGTAGCCTTTAAAATGTTAGCTTCTATCTCTTTGCCAATATAGAGCAGGAGGAGAATGTGTCTGTCGACTGGAGAAAAGGCATAGACACAAATACTCCACACTCCCTCTCATAGGCAGAATCTAAAGCAATGGATCCACACTTACACAGAGTGACATGGTGATCACGTGGAGCTAGCGATCAGAAATGGGGAGATGAAGTCTGGTGGCTTTAAGGTTCCGGGGGTGGGGGAGATTAGTTTTAGTTTATTGAACAACATGGAAAAACATTAAACACAGGGACTTCAGTACTTTCAAACTGCTTTGAAAGTGAATTCACATTTTCTTTACATGAAAAGGTTAAACATTTGAAACTAATCTATTAACTAGCTGGATTTACCTATGATACATGGTGTTCATAAGCCATGATATCACTTTGACTTCTTCAAACTTACACAAGATATAATGTCAATTTATAAGAAAGAAAGAATGTATTAGCCAAGCAGAGGGGGTGGGATGTGTGCCTAACACAGATGAAGCTGAGGTGTGACCCCCAGCAACACATAAATAAATAAGTGAACAGTCAAAGACACAGTGAAGCAATATCAGCTTTGTAGGACGGAGAATGATATTAGGCGGTACACGCTGGCTCCATGCCAGGCTCGGTGAATTTTTGCACCAGACTAACTTGGCCTTGAGGCGTGAGAAGTTTCTGTCTCTTAGCGGTGCTGACAGAGCTGAACGTCGCTGAACACCATGATAATAATCTTGAAACAGAAGTCTACACAAGCAGCAAAAAAAAAAAAAAACAGATATAGAAGTGCACAAAGGGAAGGCTAGTTTGGAGTGCTTTGAATTCTTCAGATATCTTTCAGATGGTGCAATCATTTTCATCACTGAGCATGAAATGGAATGATTAAAATAAAAATAAATTGCCGATTCTTGCATTTTTCTGTCAAGTTTCATATATCTTAAGCAATATGTGAGATGTAAAGATAGGTAGACAGACAGACCGACAGACAGACAGACATATGTTCCCCTGAGAGCTGTGGGATGCCACAAAAGTGACACCAGCAGGGACATTTTATAATGTGCACGCCCCCAGACCCCAATGGAATTGTTTTATGGAGTAAGAACTGAACTGGAGACTTGCTTGCCCGAGGGCTTAACCACTCACCAGTCCATGTTTGCAGCAGTCTTTGCACTTGGAATTCCTCCAAGGAATCTAAAATACCTTTGTAAAGTTATCAATGGAGATGCAAATTTGCCTTACCAAACATTTTAAGAAAACCCTCCACCCAGAACTTTAAATCAGAAACATATGGCTGAGAGCAAGCGCAATGTCTGTCTATAGGAGTGTGTGAGCGATTTTGACATCCACAGACGATCCTAAGTCTGAAGAACTAAGAGGGAAGACAGGAGGCTTCTTCCCAGTCATGATACTTCTGTCCAGTGGCAATCATCAGTAGCCAAAGAGGAATGATGTTGGTTCCCTTTATCCTTAAAGGGAGGGAGACAGACTCTGTGACTTAACTGCCCGCAGATGGGCTAAACTCATGCAGTCGCTGGATGACTAAGGCTGGCCAGCAAGCAGGCAACTCTGGCCAGCAAACTTTGGGTGGGCTGCACCAAGAGACTGGTTCCTGAGGCCTTAGTCACCAGCGCTGCCTCTAAAGGTCCACATTCATTCTTCTCTTTGAATTTTCAATTAAGATTAAGCGTCTTAGGCTCTTTTAGTGTTCCTAAACTCATGGGAGAGGTTTGTTTATGGGGTCTCTAGCTTCACTATAGAGAACGACATGGAGTTATGAAGGAGGAAAACAAGAAGGAGACTCTAAGAAATCTTCAGGTAAGGGGGCTTTCGTCCCCCAAAGGTGTCTCACTAAAGTCAGCAGGGAAGCACATACGAAACAAACTGTCATTACTGCATCTCTCTGAGGACGTGAACACTCCTGTCTTGGTTCATCACACCATAGTAAAACAGGAAAGCTAGCCAGGCATAGTGGTACACACCTTTAATCTCGGTACTCAGGAGACAGGCAGGAGGATGTCTATGAGTTCAAGACCAACCTGGACTACATAGAGAGTTCCAGGACAGCCAGGGCAACACAGAAAACCCCTATCTTTAAGGAAAGAGGAAAGCTATGCCCTTTCTCAAAGGTTTTGTGGGAAGATTAAGTGATAATATGTTTCTGAACACATCTACAATTGCTAGGCTACGGTAAAATTCTTCAAAAAGTGGGATCGAATGTCAATAATTTCTTCGTTTTCATTTCTTTGACTTGCTTTTGAGCAGTCTTCAAGAGGAGACTGTTTCCCCCTAATTTCAAGGACAACTCAAAGAAGAGCAGCTGAAGAGAAACAGAGATGAGTGTATGCATATAAACGCAGCTGAAGAGAAACAGAGATGAGTGTATGCATATAAACGCAGCTGAAGAGAAACAGATGAGTGTATGTATATAAACGCAGCTCTGACGTCAAAGGTAGTAAAAGAGTATGTTTTCAGGCCCAAGCATGAGTGACTGTGGACAGAGACAGAACTGGTTATCCCAAACAGCAAGCTCAGATGGGGCAATAGTTTGATGAAGCTTGTATAGTACCAGAAATAAGAAAAGAATAAAGAAAATCACTTTTCAAATACATTGTGGAAACATTAGATAGGAGGGCTATAGAAAAGTGGGGACATCTTATCGTAGGTCTCCGATGCTACTAGTAGGATTCTTAGGCTTCCATTTCGCAGGTGCTAGTGGCTTGTTAAGTTAATTAATCCTAAAGGTTTTATTTAGTCACAGGAATGTTAAGTCGGAATCAGAGGCGGCCCTGAGGAATGGCCACCAATGGGGCCAACAAGAGCTCCAAAAAAATTGTAAAATGGGCTCTGTCTGCACTTGCAACATTCCAACCTCTCCAGTCACTGAAGTTCCAATTTACTGTTCGGTCTTGCAGAAGGTTCAGAAGCAGGGTGGTGCCTTCCTTTCCAGGAGCTTTCCTTTCCAGGGGTAAGGGGTATAAAAAAGTGAGAGAAGCATCAGTCCCAGTTCTGCCAAAAGAAACAAAACTTCTCTAAATTAGGCTTTAAAAAAGTTGGTCGGTTTTAAGAAGAAGCATGTTTTTCACTGTAAACATGGCAAGGAAATGGAAATGATCATGGTCGTGGGGATAAAGATTTGCTGCTCCAGCCTGAACTTCAGAAGTGAGCTATGGTACTGTCAACACTGCGAGAGCTGCCTTTTGTATTGGGTAGCCAGCATCCTTTCAAAACACACACACACACACACACACACACACACACACACACACACGTGTATATTTACATACACTTAAACTTTCACATAATCCTTGTATGTATTTATGGGATATGATGTGACACTTAAATGTACACAAAGTCAACAGCATGTTTTGAAGGTTGGCTTTGAAGTAATGTCCTGAGAGAGACTATGTCCTCTACAAAGCCTCATAGCCCCCAAAAGGGTTGCACTTGAAACAATGATCACAAAGTATAAGGGCTCGTCTCCCATGACCTTTGAAATAAGAGCGTCACTGTCTGAGAACAGAGGGTCTGTGGTTGTGACTTGACCCCTTTGCTATGATTTGTCACCATGAGACAGCGGCTTTCATATTCTACAAATGATGGCGAGGGAGAGACAAATGACATCAGGCTTACTCTTGATGGGGCCGAGAGCTCTGATGGGTTGTAGTCCGTGCTTTTATGGGATCCTCCTTGCTCTGCGGATTGCTTCACATTCCACCCGTGTGACTCTATAGAACAGCATGAGATCAACCTTCTGTTCTTGGCTGACAATAATATTATTTCCTTATTATTTACAAGTCGGTTTTTACACTAGCTATTTCACTTTAATGTGATATAGACTCGGGGCCAGGCTTCCTCTTGGAGTTCTTGCCATACCAGACAAATATTAAAAATTAAAATGTGGTCAGCACACAGAGTTTATTAGTATCCTTTGAATGCAATAAAACTTGCTCTAGCCCAGTGATTTCCAACCCCGTCCTCTCCCTTCTTTTGGGTTATCAGTAGAACCTCAATCTAAACTTCTCGAGCATAATAATAATAATACATTTGATGGGACTTGTTTAAGCAGCAACATGTATTCAGCAATTTTTTAGCCAGCCATGAAGACATCTGAGACTCTGGCTAGAAAATCTCTATACCTGTCATTAGAACAAAAGCACCCAAGGTTGAAAATATATTGCCATCATTATCTATAATCACTCAAAGAATCAAAGAATTTGAAACCAGTCAGGGGTCTGGGACAGAATCCAGGATTGATTTCCTAGGAAAAAGAACAGGAGGTGGAGAGGGGAGGGATGTTTGTTAGCGGTACAGGCAGACTCAGCCCATGGTCTCCCGGCTGCTGGTGAAGCTATCTTGTGTTGCAGTGGGTGGGAGGTCACTGGGCCTCCTTTCTTGGGGCTGGCTGCTGACTGCTCACTTTCTCTGAAGTCTGAGTCAGACAAGCACTTCTGAGAGTTTGCAAAAATCTGGGCATAGTCACTAGGATTTCCAAAAGGAAACAGCAGCTTTTCTTCAGCAAGAAAGGCCACGGAGGGCCTCTTCAACAACTGTCCTTGTCACCCGTGTATCCTGTCTCGGACCACACACATCTAACTCCCCACCTTTCATTCTCTTACCCAACTTCAAAGTCAAAACTAGCACGTTTCCATTCCACGGAGAGAAGGGCCTCAGCAAACATGTCTCCCATCTGTCATAGAAGGCAAACCTTTTCCAGACGGTACTGAAAGAAAGCGATACCTGAAGCCAGGGGAGGAGAACGGAAGAACGAGTGCTTCCTTATTTCTAGATTGGAGATCCAGTCTCATGGCTTACTGTTATTACTATTATTATTATTATTATTATTAATTACTAAAGGAGCGCTTCTAATACCCATATGGGTGCTCAGAGAAAAGAGATGAAAGCGAGAAATGCTTTCAGACTGAGCGCTTCGTTTATTTATTGCTATTTTTTCCCCCAAGAGCAGACATTTATTTCTCTGTGGTCTGTGGCATTTGCTTTGCTTAGTAATGATTTCCTGGGCCCAGGGTTTTCCATATGTGGGTATAATTGTTGCTTGCTAGCATGGTGGAAACAAGACGCATGGTGTTTATGTAGAACAAAAGTTTTAGAGTTTTGAGAACTCATGCTCCATTACCTACTGCTAAATGAGGAAAAGTTCTGTGAAATGTCATAAAATAATAGTGTGTGTGTGTGTGTGTGTGTGTACTGAAAAAGAACAATACAATTTGTATTATTTGATTTTCTGGCTGAAAAAATACATTCCCATGGTCCCTGCTCTTCTTCCCTTCTCGTTATTTTAGGATTAACTGGTGTGATATCTTGTTAGGAGGCTTATTTCAGTTTTTAAAAAATTGTAGAGACTCCTCTTCCCCTCCCCCACATGGCCATCCGGAAGTCAAGTGCATGCTGCCATGGTTTTCAGTCATAATTTATAGGTTGCACTGGCTCCCGGTCCATCCAGGAGGATTGCCATGCCCACAGCTTCCTACGGTTTTTTAAGAAACATGAAAACCACAAAGAATGTTTGAAATGATTTTTTTCTTGGTTGGCGGCATGGATACCATTCCTCAAGGAAAATGCCTTGGGCTAAAACAAAGCCATATTCATTCAAAATAGATTGTTTAGTAATTGCAGGACTCTGGATTTTGTAAAGCTGACTTTCAGTGTAAGGGTTTTACTTTCCTGGGGAAAGTTTAAAAGCAAAAGGGAACAAAATACCAGCAGAGGACAAAGTGTTAAAAAGAACTTTGCCAAGGGCAAGAGCAGTTCAAACAGCAACCATGTGGGTATACTGAGAAGAAACCAGCCAATGTGGATGTGATTTTGTCTTGGGGTCACTCAGGAGAACCTGGCTGGTTTTATTTATAAAGGCAATTGTCAAATCATTCTGTAGAATATGGATGAGGTGAAACACAGAGGTGGAGTCCTATTGTAGATCGTCTGTAACTTTTCAAATGCAACCTTCTCTGAAATTCCAGGGAGAATGTGAGTCCAATAAAGAAACCTGTCAGTCAGCCCGGTGTGTTTATTTATGGTCCCGGTGTGCCAGGCACTGTTCTGGCCAATCTGAAGAGATACAAAATAAAGCTTAGTCATCACCCCTTGCAGTCTTGAGTGCAAATGGATTAAATCTGAGCGCGCACGCGCGCGCACACACACACCCTACGTGGGTGGTCAAGAATGCCAACTGTATAGAAATGCAAGACGCTCATTTAGAAAATCCCTGATCTGACAACCAAGAAAATTATGAAGACTGGACAGTAAGGGACAGTACGGATTGTGAAGAGATCCATTTAGGAGGCGTGTCTTTTTTGTATCTCCTTTTGATTAAAATTGGAGATTGCACATGCAAAAACTGTACAAAATAGTTTTGAAATTCCTATGTACAGTTACAGACTTGCACCGGAGATGATGAGCTGCTAGTTTGAACAAAGTCACAAGATTTGTACCATTAACTTGTATACTCTTAAAGTCTAAGCGAGGGACTTACTGTCTTTATATTCAGCATTGTGGAGGTAAGAACCAAAGAAGGATGAATGAATGGGACATGTTTGTAAAGTTTTTACGGGAGAACGGTAGTACTTTTATTTATTTGGTGCTGGGAATTGAATTTAGGGTCTTCCTGGATGCCAAACAGGAGTTATCCTAAGGAACAATCTCTGCAGTACCCAGTTAGAAGACAGGGAAAGAGGAGTGGGACCTGGTTAGCAGAGAGAGCTGTTTGGTAGGCCCAATGTGTTCAAGAACAGAAAGGCTTGACGTTTTAGCATAGGGACTGGACCCGTAGTTTGTTCCTGGTCCTGAATTATGCCTGGGTTTCAGGAATAGTGTTCCCTTGGCTCTGTGGTTGAAGCGCTCGCACTGGTTGATGCGACAAAAGATCTGATGACACACCTGACCGCATTTGTTTGAGATAGCATTTAAACTTTTCTTAGTTTTCTTTTCTTTTTTTTTATTGCCCAAGAAGATGCATCCTTTTGTTTAGGACTCAAATTTTGCTTGTGCCTTCAACACTTTCGTGAGGATTTTCTGCGCTTTGATAAGGAAAGCATGCTAGATCCTTGTCACAGACACAAGCATCTCATGTGGAACCAGTGCAGGCTCTGCTGACGAATCCGTGAGAACAAACCCTTTTAGGTCTCAGCACCAAGCACTTCATGCTTAAGGGCAACCAGTTCAAATATCAGGGGCTCCGGGACGGCCTAGGAGAGTATGTGGTGTCCCCAGACACTCCAGGTAGGTGCTGGATTCCATGTAAACGCTCATGCAGTACCCAACTGCTGAAGCGGAGACTCCAGTGCTCAGGGCTACCCTCCAACTCCAGCTCCTTGCCTGACAGGGTGCATTTGGATCCAGTGGTGCAAGGCTTCAATTCATGTGGTATTTTGGACTCTCTCTTCACTTTTGTTTCATTCGTCCTAGTTCAGAAAGAGTCATTCTAGAAGGATCCTGAGTTCAACTTCCCTTCTTCAGTTCAGAACTCTGGCCACCAGTCCTGGCAAAGCTCTTTGGGAGTGGGGATCCCCTTCGGAATGAAAGACAAGTCTCAGCCAGGGAGAGCCAGAAGAGGAGTGGCTGTCCTCTCCCACTTTGCTCTTTCTGCTTTTGCAGCAACCTTCAGCAACCCTCTGGCTCCTTATTTGGGGTTAGGGGCGCCCCAGGGGAAAGGAAGCCAGGGCCGCCTGGCGGCATTCCTCGCCACAGTGTGGGCTCAGTCTGCCGCGGGCCCCGCAGCACCCCCTGTCTGCGCCAGCACCTGTTGGCCCGCCAGCTGGCGGCCCGCGCCCCCCGCACCCCCCGAGCCCGCCCGCCAGCCCGCCCCGCGCCCCGCGCGCCGCCCGCTGGGGGAAGGTGGAGACAGGGAGGGGACAAACGCGGTCGTCCCGGCCCGCCAGGCCTTCCCAGCGCAGCCAGTGCAAAGCGGCCACCGCTCCCCAGCCGTGCGTCCAACCTTGCTGCAGCTCAGGCACCCGAGCGCGCGGGACTCCGAGCCGCCTTGGGTCTCTCGGCTTCCTGCAGAGCGTACACCGTCCCCGGGAGGACTTCGGTGGCCGCCGACCGCAGCTAGTTGGCCGCTCCGCGGAGGATTGGGGCCAACCCCAAGTAGCCCCCGCGGCCTCCCTGCCCGCCCAGGACCCGCGCGGCGCTCGCCGGGCACGGTCCCCTCCCCCCAGGTGGGGGTGGGGCGCCGCCGGCCGCCCCGCTCCGCAGCTTTGTCATTGATCCCAAGGTGCTCGCCTCGCTGCCGACCTGGCTTCCAGACTGGCTCGGCGGGACCTCGAGTCCTCGCCTGCGTCCTGCCCCCCAAACTGACAGGTGCTCCCTGCGAGTCGCCACGACTCCTCGCCGCTCCCCCGCGTCCCCACCCCCTCTTTCCTCCCTCGCCTCCCCCCCACCCCCGGCACTTCGGCACAGCTCAGGATTTGTTTAAACCTTGGGAAACTGGTTCAGGTCCAGGTTTTGCTTTGATCCTTTTCAAAAACTGGAGACACAGAAGAGGGCTCTAGGAAAAAGTTTTGGATGGGATTATGTGGAAACTACCCTGCGATTCTCCGCTGCCAGAGCCGGCCAGGCGCTTCCACTGCAGCGCAGCCTTCCCCAGGCTGGGCTGAGCCTCGGACTTGCCGCTTCCCCAGTGCCCGCCGCGAGTGAGCCCTCGCCCCAGTCAGCCAAATGCTCCTCCTCGGCCTCCTCCTGCTGACATCTGCCCTGGCCGGCCAGAGAACCGGGACTCGGGCTGAGTCCAACCTGAGCAGCAAGTTGCAGCTCTCCAGCGACAAGGAGCAGAACGGTGAGTCTCGCCCCCTCCTCCCCCTTCCCGCTTCTCTCCCTGCGTTCCGGTTGGCATTGTGCGGTGGCGTGTGGGGTCCTTCCTTCAACCCTGTAGCTGATGGTCGCGCCTCTGGCGCTGCAGATGGAGTCCTGTGAGTCCGCGTGCACTTTAGCGGTGGGGAAACAGGGAGTTTGCAACTTCCAAAACTCACTGGGCAGCGCGAGCCGGAATGCCCCACAACCTCAGCCTGGAGAGGACACTGGGGCTGTGGGAAGGCTTGGAAAAGACATTGCAGGGTGGCATAAGGCCAGAGACACACGTAAAAGAACACCTTTCAAGAAGAAAATGAATGAGTTGTGGCAAGTTTGACTTTGCACAGGTATCCGGGGGTGTGGGTAGAGTGAGTTCGGGAAAGGCATCAGCGTCCTTAACTGAAACGTTGTACATGGGAAGGCAGGCACCAATTAAGAATTAGGTGAGAAGATAGAGGTCGAGAGGCCACTTGAACCTTTTCAAGGCAATCAGTGATGGTTTTTTCCTCTTGAACTGTTTTTTAAAAACGTGCCTTTGTGCCCAGAAGTCCTCACCTTTTGGTGGTGTGGTTTTTGTGTGTGTTCGTGAATGACTATTTTGTGTGTGTTGGAAACGACTTAATCCGGCATAGGAAATGAGAATTACTTTCAGCTTTCAAGTGTACCTGAAATGTTTAGAAAACGTTCAGATGCAAGTTCCCCTGGGCTGGGATTGCACAGAGCTGGAGAAAGGCTCTTTTCATAAGGCCAGGGAAGCTTCGGGTGTGTAATTTGCTTAGCCTCTGAACCCCATATGATTTACATCATGCCATTTCTGAAGTCTTTTGCTCTTGATCTGCCATTATGAAGTAATTCTTGAGACTCTTTTGTAAATAGAAATTTTATACTGCACACGAAACCACAATGTTAATGTGGGCTGCCTGAAACTGGAATATTAAACACCCTGTGTACAAGTGCCGCTATTTGGAAAGAAATGGACATGTTTTTCTACTTTGTCATCTGTTTACAATGCAACCTCACTAACCAGGTAAGAAGTCTGTGAACAATGTTTGCAGGTTGAAAATCGAGCGCAAACATTGTCTAACTGGCAGTGGCATTTTCTCTATATAGGGGATGCTTCAAGGCTCCACATCTGGATTTCAGTTCTGTAAAGTGTTCATCTTTTAAAAAAAAGTCCAAAAATGCACAAGTACTCTTCACTATCCCTTGCTGTGCCAGGGTACAGAATCACATTTATCGCTGTGCCTGCTCCTTACCCCTAGCTAATGTGGTGGCATGTGGCATCTGCAGGCTCCTGAACCTGATCAAAGGGCAGTTTGATCTGTCTATAATCATAGTACGGCCTGCAGAGGGCTGAGGGGTCAAAGGAGTCACAGTGCCAGCTATACATTGGCAGAAAGCAGATCCGACCAACCTTTGTCCTGTATCGTGCAAAATAAATGTCCAGTTCAAAATAGCGCTTCTTACTGCATCACCTTCTTCCTGACACCAGGGCATCATGCTCTTCTTCTCCCTGTCCTTGGTCCCTCATCTCTTACTGCCGTGTCCTAGCATCTCCCAGACTCCTCAGGACCTGTGCGTGGCCTTGCTCTTTCCTTGTGGTCCTTTCTTGTGATCCATGTGCTATCAGCACTTGGCAGTGAGAGCCCTGGAACTTTCAGCTGCCTACAGCCGCTGGGTTGCTCCCCATCCTCAGGAGAGGTGAGTTCAGTAAGCCAGGCCACACACCTTCTGGTGCCATCTGAGGCTGGCTCTTTCTCATTCCTAAGATGTATGATGCTAAAAATAGCTCAGTCGTTTCCTAATCTGTGGGCAGAGGATATGGCTAAGTTTAGCTCTTGGAGTGTTGGCGGCAGGAAGTGGCCAGCAGAGGAACTCACCTTACCCTTTCCAGCCTAAGGAGAGGTGGGCCTGGCCAGCACTAGGGGGCAGTATAGAGCTATTTTTCTGCACATGCTCAGGTTGAGTTTTCCACTTCCTCAGGGTTTCAGGATTTGAAGCTAACAGGTGGGTGTGAGAGAAGATCCCTCTGGAATGTGACCAGATTTCCTGGAATAACCGCTTCTTCTTTCTTCTCTTTGGCTTTCAAATTGCCACTTCCTTATTTGGGTCATTGTTCAGCCTCAACTTGAGTTGTGTTTGAGTTTTGATTGCCCTGTTGCTCTTTCTGTTTTGATGATTGTTGCGCTCTGAAGGTGTGAACCCTCCTGAAAATTCCACCTAGAGAAGCCAGGGGTCCACTTGATGTGCTGTATGCAAAGACCTTTCAAAGGTTCAAGGTTCAAATTGATCTTGTTTTGTGATGATAGGAGCTTGCTCTGTTGTCCAGGCCCCCTCCCAATGTGTTTATATTCCTAGGCCTTAGTTACAGTATTATTTTGACGTCATAAGTGGGCATTGGATGCTAGGTCTGTTCCATGGTGGATACACACATACACACACACACTCTTAGACTGGAGCGTGTGGGCATGACTGAAACTTAGGGACTGGGGTCATTTATCCAGTTACTGGTTACTTGTTTGTTTCTCTGTTTCCTATTGTAAGATTATAACTCTTGCTATTTGAATGAGAAATGCTTTTATCCACCTCCCCCTCACTGTTAGTGATGGAGCCCAGGCCTCACACATGTGAGATGAGATCTATACCACTTAACATTACACCCAGCCCTTCATCGTCCCTGAAGGCTTAATTCACACCCTGAAGGCTCTAGTATGAAGCAATGCTTTCTCAGTTTTCCTCAAGGAAATGAATTGAAAAATACCATTAACCTACTTGGAGGGTTTCTGACTGCTAAACTTGATATGACACAAGTGTCTGGGGGTGAGAATGCCTACCGTGAGATGCCGAAGTTCTTCCTGAGAGCCTCTGTGTTGCAGCAGGAGGAATCACGTATATGTTCAGAAACAAGAAGGAAGTCTTACTTTGTGCACTGATCTAAATCGATAGTAATCCCAAGGCTGTCGCTGGTGTCACGCATCGCGTGAATTGTGTCAGTGATTTTAATTGACGCATAATCTGAAATTGCTTTTCACTGTCCTCATTCTTTGAATTTTGACTCAGAGTTTGCCTCTTTTGAGACTCACTTGGAAGCATCGGTCATTGCATATGCTCTTTCTAGAGGATCCTTCATCATTCTTGGGGCAATTGAGCTAGGGCAGAATGCTGCACTAGGAGTGCTTTTGAGGTGCTGGTCCCTCCTTTAGTGCTAGCTTTTTCTTGTTACTGCTGTCACATGCCTGTACCCTAATCAAATGCGCCCACCTCTTACCCCTTTACACGGTGTAACCTGGGAGCCCTTCTGTGCACAAACCGACCAGAGTCTTTAAGGTGTCCAACAGGACACAGGGTCTGAGTGAGGGCTACAAGGACTTCCTTGCAAGTTAGAGTGTGTGACCTTTGTAACATTTATTTTTGTTATTTAGGAGTTTTAAGAAGAAACTTCCTCCTATGGTTTTGCTCTGTCTGAGAGCCGAGGCAGCTGACTAGGGAAAGAACTCTTATGTAACGATGAGTCCTGGCCTTTCCTTGCAGTAGGTGGGTTTTGAAAGTCCTGTACCAACAGTCTTCATTTGTGCTGATTCAGATTTACTGCACGTTACATTTAGAAGGTGTTTGGAACATGTACAGGTCCTGAAGATGCTCCGCAGATGCTCAGGGAACTTGTTAACGCCTAGTAAAAATATGCTGGGATTGAAACTAGGCTTTCTCTCCAGTTGCAGCCTGAGTGTACCGCTCTCTCACCCAGCTAAGCCTTAGCTGTGTTGGTGCATTAGCCTTCCTGAAAGTCCCTTCTTGCCTGTCTGATGGCCACATCTACCTTTGTGATTGTAACTTCCGTAGTGTTAAGAGTCTCAGCTCTATCTATAAACTTCCTTGTCTTGTATTTAAAAATCCTGATGATAATCTGATAGAGGTTAATTTATATAAAACATCTGGAAATCCAGTATTTCCAACACATCTAGAGTAATCCCCATTGGCTTTGTTTTGTGTCAAAATACCATGTCATAATCAAGGTTTCTTCATTAGATTATTCTAATTTTAATGTAATGGATCATTTATTTGTAACTATTGACTGTAGTCTAAATATCTCTGTACTATTCATATAATTGCAAATTCACTTATTAAACATTTTGTGCTATATCTTTATCTCCACTTCCGACTTCACCTGTGAGGGAAAATATGGCCCCTCCCCCCTTTTTCTTCTTCCCCTGAGACAGGGTCTCTCTAGCTTTGGAGCCTGTCCTGGAACTCACTCTGTAGACTAGGCTGGTTTCAAACTCACAGAGATCCCCCTGTCTCTGCCTCCTGAGTGCTGGGGTTAAAGGTATGCGCCACCACTGCCTGGCTCCCTTTTCTTTTTTTTATGAATCTGTCTAGAGGCTTGATGGGGAATTTCCTTTAGCCAATGGCCTTTGAGAGGCTGGACCAGGTTAAGGTGTGGCTTTGACTAAGATTAAATTTACTGGAGGTACCTGGAGTGAAGAAGGGGTGTGGTTTCTTTTGGGGTACACCTCACTGGCAGGTTTTTGGTTTTACTTTTAAGAGGTGCATGTAGAAGATGAATGGACATGGACATGGGAGGTCCAGTGCTTTCGTTGACTGTCCCTGCTTCCCCAGCTAATACCGACCACTCTTTCTTTGTTTAAGCTGCCCCTTCCTGTTGTGGATATTAGACGTAGCATCTCCCAGGACAGGTTTTTCTGACCTTTTAGTCCAGCTGTCCAACCTTAGTGCCTCATCAAGGATAAGTAGCTGGTTAGGACTTGACCTGCTTTATTAGATTCTTCTTGTTCCTTGACTCTTTTCTTTCAGTCGGGGGTCTGTTCTTCTCAGATCTTACTATGGAGTCTGAGTCCTTTTGGGAGCTTGGGCCTAGTCTGATTTGTTCTCTGTAGGAGCTATAACCCCCGGATCAGGGCGAGGCAATCCTGTGTTCCCACCAATATCTGTGAAATAGTCTGGATGAGAGACACCTTTATGTAGCAAGACAGTGGTATCTGTTATAGAAGCAGGCCCCCTTTAAAGCTGTTCTCCACAGTGTTTGGTCCTTTCCACAGAAAGATAAACTTGGGAATGGTGGGACAGATCAGAATACTACTTGACAGTTTTGGTGAAGATACCAAATCCCCAAGTGTACCCCAAGTAGGTACCAAGCAGTGGGCAGGTTTCCTAGATACGGTGTGGTGCTGGCTACTCTTTTTAAAAGTGCCGTTTGCATGTATCCATATGATGTGTCTTCTGAGGGTGGGGATTTGATGTGGGCTGAGACTGTTAAGAATGGGAAGTAGATGAGAAACCAGAAAACCAGGCTGCTTTTCATTATGTGCTTTGACTCATAGACAGTTTGCACCTTCAGATGCTAGAAATTAACAACCAGTACTATGATGATGAGGTCTGACCTGGGAAGACCCTAGTATCCTCTGACAAGAAAACTGAGTGAGACCTTAGAGAAAAGCCATCTTTCGTAAAAGGATGAGATAGCTTATCAGCAGTTAATTTCTGATGTGTTGATCTATCGTTCCTCATACTAGACTCTAATAGGCCAATGGCATCGTGTTGTTAGAACGAGATACTTTTCAAAGCATTTTTTTCTATAAGGTTTAGTATTTTGCTTGTCTGAGAGATAAAACATCTACAAGAACACTTAAGTAAACAGCCAGCTTCATAATGAGCACATTCAATTCATATATCAGTTTGTCTGGCTAATGCATACTCTGATAATTCTGCTGTATAAGCATAGGATAGTTTGACAATTGACTAAAGGGGCTGCCTTTAGAATTCTTACCACTCAGTTTCACAGAAAGCAGGTCAACTGCTTCATGAGTTATTTTAATTAATATTTCAGTTCAGCAATTGCCTGTGATGAAATGGATGCTTAATTTTGGAAAAGTTGATTCTAAAAATGGAGATGTATGTATTTTTAAAATGTCAATCTTTTATATAGCAATATTTTTCACTAAATGTTTAATAGGAATTGATGAATAACCATGTGGTGAACTAGAGCAAGCTCAGTGTGCTCTTCTATGGAAGAAAATTTTATGACTGCCACACGGTTGGTCCCATTCAAAAGTTCTTTGTTTTTGTTTTTTACAAAACCAAGAACAGCAGAAAATAAACTCACTACAATAGATCAATGACTTGCCTGAGACAACATAGGTTTAATTTAAGAAACTTTCTGTTGAAATGATTAAATCTTAACACAAATGGTCTAGAACTTATAAAGGTGAGCTGTAACACTAAAGCCAAGTACTTAAATATGATATTTTTGTGCATTCTAAGTTCATGTTTCCCACAGTGATGGCGTTGAATTCGCTTCCCATTAGATCTCAGGCATCACAGATGTTATTCTGGTCCATTGGAGGTGGCATTGCCTACTTATGGTTGTCACTGGTCTTGGTGGTCGCCCAGTTGTCTTTCCAAGGCTAGCTTTTACTGCTTTTGCTTTTTCATGGCCTGTGGTAATCCCTCCAACTTTCAAATGATAATGCTCCTGTGCTTGGCTTCCTTCATCCCTTTTCTGTTGAGCTGAGTAATTTCCCAGTGAGATGAGGTGTGTTGCTGAACACCTCCTGAGGAGTACTGTATTCCCTTCAAGGAAGCCAGCCTCCCAATTCCGAAGGCACATTGCTGTTATCAAGGTCATGAGTTCCCATTGCTGCAGTGTCTTTTGCACATTGAGAAGACAACAGGGCCACCAGGAAAACGCAGATCCCACAGTCTAGGGACGGTTCTTGGGGACTCTGTGTAAGTCCCTCATTTTGAGAAGCTTTAGGAGTTCTCAGAAGTGCCTGTCAGGGAGCATGTTTATGCTCTGTGTTTGCAGAAAGGGCACAGTTCATCTGCAACCATCCCCTTAGGTACTCAGATAAACAAGTAGCTTAGTGGAGTTCCCATAGCTGGTGAAATAGTCTCCTTAAGTCTGACTCTAAGACAGACCTTGTAGGCATGTGCCTAGTCTTTGGGAAACAGCTCTTGAATTTTTTTTTCGGGCATTGTAATGAGCATGTGTTCTGTCCCTAGCTCTTTCTGCCCTAGGTGCTGGGGTTCTGCTGGGTACATGAAGAACTTGTTACTTCCACCCCCTTCCTCTTCTTCCTCCTTTTTAAACATCTGCTCTTTGTAGTTCAAGTTGATCTTGACCTCACCATTGTAGCCCAGGCTGTTTTTTTAAACTCGCCATCCTCATACCCCATCTCTCTGAACACTGGGGCAGTTATTGGCCTTGAAAATCTGAGGCAGAAGGTTGGCAGAACCATCCGTTAGCTCATGTGCTATCAGTTTTGTGTCCGCAATAATATGAGGATGAAGAGGAATGACCACATTTGAATAGTTGCTTGGTCTGGATGGCTGATTTTCCCCGGTTCAAGGAGAAATGTTCCTTTAAGCATAGCTGACTTGATTCAGAATGAGTGTTTGAGATAAAAGGAAGCATTCTACAGACAGGAGCAGCCTGAACAAAGCAACAAAGACAAGAACAGTCTAGTCTAGACTCTAGAAAGCGGGAAATGGAGAAAGTCGTCCTGAGCGCCTGTATTTGATGTCTTGGTGCTGTTTTCAGGGTCTGCTTCCTGCAGCATTCACAGTCAACATAATGAAAGACAAAAACTGTCTTCACGTTTATACTAAAGCTCTAAACCACTATTTTTAGTTATTTTTTCTAAACAGGCATGAAGGGACAGAGTTATGCTTTGGTGTTCATGGTTAATTACTGTTGCTTGAGTTTTTTTTTTTCTTTTTCTTTTCTTTTCTTTCAGTAGTTAAGCATATTCTGAATGGGCTAGATGAGCAAACTGCATAATCTCCCTCCCAGATCCCGAGCCCTGCCTCGTGCACTCACACTATTCTGCATTGCTTCCTTGATGGAAACAAAGAGCTATTTTCACACTTCATTCATGAAGTAGATGGCATGCAGAAGGAGGCTGGGGGAGGGTTCCAGAGGTTGACCAGAGGCAGCTTCTGTTACAAGGCATTGGTATAATGAAGCTGTTACCTAAGCACCACATCAGCCTTGCTAGTTTTAAGCGAAGAGGAGGAAGTCAAATGCTGTAGGATACTAGTCCTTACGAGACAGATGCCTTTGCTGAGAAACTGCGTTCGTTCTCTGTGGAGGTTCCCTTTGGCCCCTGTATATATCACAATGCCTACAGGATCTTAAGATAGGTAAGGACCGGAAATGACCCAACGACAGTGAGTGTGCTTTGTAGATATGCTGCCATTATTTGCAGCTGTGCTGTTTGCACTCCAGGAATCCTTGCTCCTGGTGGACGCTGTTTCAAGCATTTCAGTGTTTGTATGATAGAACTGGGCCTCTGGCTTACGTACACCCAGCTGCCCACTGTGCCTGCCCTTGAATCACAAAATAAATGAGAAACATCAGCAGAACTTAGATTTCCATGACATTGCTGCTGTTTCTGGCAGTTCTTTTTTTTTCTTCCCTGGCTCATTATATGGATGTCTGTCTTTCAGTCACCTTTTCTCTCTGCTTAGGGATAAATCACAGCTTATGTCCCGTACCATCACATGTGTTCATAGCTAAGGTGATTAGAAATGTAAATTGGGAGCCATTAAAGTGCTGTAATTTCCCTTTCTATAGCAACTGAGGGTGTTTATAATCAATACATTTGCTTAGATGTGAGCAAAGATGGGAGCAGATGAGATGAAAAAAATATTTTCCTTCCTTCCTTCCTTCCTTCCTTCCTTCCTTCCTTCCTTCCTTCCTTCCTTCCTTCCTTCCTCCCTTCCATATTTCTTTCTTTCTTTTTTCTTTTTTGAAACTGCATCTTTCTACATAGTCCTGGCTGTCTTGGCACTTACTATGTAGACCAGGGTGGCCTCAAAGATCTTTCTCCTCTGCCTTCCAAGTGCTGGAATCAAAGGTGTGTGCCAACCATGCCAGAATTTTAAACTGTTTTATCGGTGGGTGCTTTCTCACTCAGTTTGGAAAACTGGCACAATTCAGTATGCGTATTTCTTGACTTGTCCTATTTTAAACCTAGACATGATTACGGGGGTTGAGGTTCACATTGTTTAGGAACTTGGGAGACACCATAAATCTACAGCAATGCTGGGTAAAGTTTGACCTGCCATCTGATCACTGAAGAACACACTTAGCATGTATAAGGCTCTGGTTCTGATAAATAACAATAAAAATAGTTTCACTAATATATAGATCTGAATTTATTATAGCAGTTTTGTAGATACCTAAAGAGATTGAAATTGGATATATTTGAAAATCATGGATCTGTACATATATAGTTGAAGGAATGAGACCTAGGAGCTGTCCATGTTGATAACAAAATAACAACAACAATAATAATTATAACCAATTAAATTGGGTGGAACGGTATCTCAAACTCTGCATACAGTTCAGTGTGCTGTTGCTAATACTCTATAGGCCCGTGGAGAGCCTCACAGTACCCAGACCACATGTCATAGCACAGGGACATTTTCATAGTGCTGATGCAATTTCTGTCCATTAGAGATATAGATATCATTGCAATAGAATCGTGCTCTGTGTTGGTCATTGTGGTCAAACTTGTCTTAACCATTTGCACATGAAGCAGCCATTTAAGACTAGCATAGCATTGCACGTTGAAATCTGGCCAGGATATTGAGAGGCTCCTCTAGAAACTTAACTGGTGACACTAAACCATTAAAGAGCAACTTTCATTTCTGTTTTCTTGAGGATATTTGCAGACTTGAGGTTTAAAGGCATGATTAAGCACATGGAATAAGGAATTAAATAATCTCTCTGCTTCTTAAAAACAGTTTTTCTTTCCTGGTGGAAATTTATTTTTAATCTGCACCGATAACTTTTAATAGGCATCAGTTGGGCACCCCATTAAGCTAACTGCTTTAAAAAATGATTTCCTTCTACAGCCTGCATTTACATCTTAGGGAACCCATTAGCTTGTCTGGATTTCCCATTTCCCTTGCAATGTTCCTCTGCAGCCTGTTCTGAATGGTTAGCCCGCCACAGCAAAAGCCGTGGAGGTGCAGGCCTTCTGGAAGAAGTGCAAATGCCACACTTTGCATTGGAAAAAAAACCCCGGGAAAATGGGCCTCATAGGCTATATCTGCCGAACATTGAAAACTGCACAAAGCACAGGAAATACTTCTGGCATGTGGGAATCTGCGGGTTTCCAAACTACAAACACCGTTCCGCAAAGTTCCCCGGTAGTGGTGAATTATATGAGACCACGTCCATCTAAGCAAGGCTTGTTTAACTAGCTTGTGGTTCTGGGGCTCATTCAAACACTCTTAAACAAAATAAAGGGAATGGATGTAATAACTTCTTTATGGAAAGTCCATAAAAAGCTCGAGGGCCGTGTAAACAAATTGGGTCATTTACTAGATGTTTAAGTGATAGATTTGCAGTCCAAATTTAGGGCTGCATGCGCTGCTTCATAGGGTCGTGCCTGGGCTCCATCTTGAGAGTAAAGGGATAAATTTGGCTGTTTGTCTGTTTGTTTTTGTCTTGCACTTGAAATCCCACCATTGTTATTTTATAGCATAGCTTGAAAACACCTAAGACTCAGTCCATGCCCATCCATCTGTCCATTCCACTGCATGTGAGAAGTTGAATTGGCCTACTTTTTGGTAGCACTGGGTTCTATTAAAGGAAAATATGATGATTGAAATTGAAATTTTCCTTCTGGGCTCAGGCATGTCTAAACTAATTGTAAAATAATTATTCTGGCTCAGAAGAGCAGACCTGTAACTACAGCCATGTGAAAGAGAAATTCAACAGCAGTTATGATTCATGGTCATCAGAACTCTGCCTGTCTTGGAATTAGACCTCTTTTCAGAAACCTCATACGACATCGGTTCATCTTCCTGGAGAATTAGATCTTAAATCCAGTCCTCGGCTGTCTTCTCAGCAGAGTCTCTTTGTTACGTTGGAATATTCCTTCTCCTTTTCGGAAATTGAGCAGGAGGGTTGTGTCACACTGATCCAGAACATGGGTCCTGTATAGGTGAGGGCATAAACTTTGTACCTTGGGTGAAGAGCAGAAGTCAAGCATGCTTGTGGGCCTCGGAGTGAGCAGAGATGGTACCCAATTTCTACATCAAGTCTATAGCATATCATAGTTCTCTGGCACCCCTCAGCACTGCTTGGTTTCCTTGACTTTAAAGGAAGGGAGTAAGTAAGTAATTCATAGTAAGAAACAATGAACCAATGATCCTTTCTAGCCTTTAATAACGATGCTGTCATGCCGTGTTGACACCTCTTCAGCGTTGCTGTTGGAAGTTTGACAGAGGAAGTAAGTTCTCTGACTTTCAGGTTTAAACAACAGACAATGGTGGATTCTATAGTTTCTGTGCAATGTGAAACTTGCTCTTTCTTCCCTCCTTTCTCACTCTCTCTCTGTCTCTGTCTCTCTGTCTCTCTCTGTCTCTCTCATGATGGCCTTAAGTCTGAAAAACAACAACAACAAAAATCTATTGAGATTTTCTCTTAAATTGGATTCTCTGTGATTTTGCATACAACTGCTGAGATTCGGAACCAACTCCTTTATGTAGTTGTATGCTATCTGTCTTCACACAAACTCTTTGAATTGAGACGTAAACGACAGAGGAAGGCTAGTTTCTACTCAACCTGTGAAGCATACCGGAGCATGAAAAGTTGAATTAGCTCCTGTGTTCCTCAGCTTTCCATCACTAAAGCAGTTACCTCAATAATCAGTTCATAAAAGGGACCAGTCTTTTTTGGCTCAGGGTTGTAGCAATTCTCACCCATGACTGGACAAATCCACATCTTTAAGCCATTTGTTGGGACAGTGCATCATGGTGGAAGTCTATGGCTGAGACGAAGAAGAGGGGAAAGTGCAGGTGCTTGTTTCTTGCTGTACCTTTCAAGGGCATGGTCCCAGTGATAGAAAACCCCCTACTAGACTCTGGCCATTTAAACATTCTATCACCTTCCAAAGTGCCATTCTGGGCACCCAGCCATCATCACATGGACCCTTCGTGATCTCTTAAGATCTGTACAGCTTGTTGTCTCCAAGTCATTTATACTCAAAGGAGAACATGAGATATACATCTAAGGTCAGTAATGATATATACATCTATAATTATAGGACTAGGGCAGTTGAAGCAGGAGATTGATGTAAGTTCAAGGCTACCTAGGCTGTAGGGGGAGAACCTACCTCAAAACTCAAAATAAAAACAACAATGAAGAAAGAAAAAGAAAGGAAGGAAGGAAGGAAGGAAGGAAGGAAGGAAGGAAGGAAGAGAGGGAGAAAGGAGAGATTTGCCTCCAGCATTTAGGCAGAGAAGAAACTGTCATAGTTTTGGGCACACTTGAAAAAATTACAAGCTTGTTTATATGGAGTTATTAAAAGATATTGAGAGAAGTTGTTGGAGAAGGCTATGTGTGGAGGGACTGGAAATATAGCCAGCACCAGTACCTTGCAGAATCAGAGGTAAAGGGAGATTTTCATAAATTGGAATACACTTAGTCTAAAGTATTACTTGTTTTGACAGTGACATAAGAAACAGAGCTAAAGGGATGGCCACTGTAAGTTGGAAGCAAGAAAGGAAGAATATTTGACTGACTTCAGAAAAAAGTCCAGTGACCACCTGAGCTTCACTAAGTCAAATTATGAGCTACACCTAACTTGTTCCTAAGCAGAGATGGAGACGTATGACCTCTGATGACTACTGAAGATCACAGCTAAAGGATTGAGAAACTGCATGAGGAAATCCCCGTGAAGGAGCTACAGTCCAGGCATGGGGCACTTGCCTTGAAAAAGAAAGTGGAGAATGACAAAGGTCAAACGCAAAGTTTGAAAAGCAACAGAATAAAGAATAGGGTGACCAGAAAAAAATAAACTTGAAAAAAAATTTGAATACTTCGATGCAATGAGAGGCATAGAAGAATGGCTAAGTAAGGGCGTGAGATTTTGAGACTTAAGAGGGAAACAGGTATGAGAGCTAAAGAGGGGAAGTCATGTTTTGTTTCTGTACTGGCATGTTAGGATATAAAAGACAGGCAGAGAAGAGGGATAGGCTCTATACATGGGAAAGAACAAGACCCAGGCTCTCATAGCCCTTACATACCTGGGAATGCAGGTGAAATTCACAGACGCTTTACATTCTCCCTGTTGATTTTTTAGCACTTTTAGGTGAAGCATATTTCTATTATTGTGTAAACAGTATGTGTGGGTGTTCATGAGGCTGTGCACATGGATGTGTAGAGTTCAACAAACAACTTTAGGGAGTCATTTATCTCCTTTCACTTTTGTGTACGTTCTGAGGGCCAGGCATGATGTCATATGCTATAATTCCAGCGCTAGGGAGGCTGCATCAGGAGAACTGATCAAATTCATGAGGGCCAAACTCATGTTGCCAGACTTGAACAGCGTGCCAAAACTCAATAAGCTAAATCATTGGCCTTGCCAGACTGAGTAGTTCTCTTTATACCAGCCACACGTGTCTCACTGGAGGGGCAGAAAGAGTGAGATCCTTGATATGTCTAAGGGATTAAGCGTTCACTGATCAATGTACCATTTCCTCTGAAAATCAGGACACCGAACACATTGGTTTTATTGTTCCTTTGATATACTAGGACCCATCTTGCTGATACCTCACTGCCACCCAGGGATTCAATTTCACATATGTTTAGAGTACGTGGACTGTCTTAGTCTTAGCACTCCAATGTGAAATTGCAGGTTCAGATGGGTAGTTTCTGTTCTGTATTCCAACACAAACGCTCCAAAGTATGATACACTCCATTAAAGAAGACACAAAGGTTGTGAGTGAATATTGACATTTCTATTTGCTAGTAAAATATTTATAGTTGTATTTGTATTTTCTGCATGCTGTCATTATCCAAAGTCTGGTGCTGATTACCTCTGACACAAACTGTGCCAAAGTCTCCTTATTATTACTCTGTGATCTAGTGGTGTAGAAATTCCTTCTGTATATGTGTTACTTGTATTGGTTAATAGGTAAAGCTGTTTCGGTCAGTGGCTTAGCAGAATAGAGCTAGGCAGTAAACTAAACTGAATGATGGGAGAAGAAGGTGGGGTCAATGAAATACCAG
The DNA here is from genome assembly GCF_950005125.1 of Chionomys nivalis. Lineage (NCBI taxonomy): Eukaryota > Metazoa > Chordata > Mammalia > Rodentia > Cricetidae > Chionomys > Chionomys nivalis. Next base: position 4,973,151 of record NC_080109.1, on the reverse strand, counting down.
GTAGCTGCCCATAAGAGGCAGATGTGCTGGAATCTTGATGGTAAGCCACAGCCACATGGCGATACACAGATTAATAGAAATGGGTTAATTTAAGATATAAGAATTAGCCAGAAATATGCTTAAGCTATTGGCTAAACAGTATTGCAAATAATACAGTTTCTATGTGATTATTTTGATCTGGGCAGCTGGGAACAAACGAACAGCCTCTAACAAAAATCTAGGTTTTAGCATCTCCTTTTTACACCTTTGATCAGCTGCATGAAGGTAATGCTAAATAACTTGCCCACAGTGGGGCTGTGGTAGAGTCAGGTGTGGTTGAGCTACTCCAATCAGGTGTGGATGACCTGGGGATCAGATTGAAATTCAGGTTCTGAGTTAGCAGGTCCTGAGTGGAGCCTGAGAGTTGGCGTTTGAACAAGTTCTGAGTGGTGGTGGTACTGCTAGGCTGAAGACTAAGGAGCAAACCTTTGTGGCCCCCAAGAGTTACTGAGATAGCCCTTGTTCCTTCTTACACAAGATGCTCCACAGCTGATCTGCATGCACCATGAACATCTTCATGTTCCCAATGCCCCGTCATCCCTCTGGTCCAAGAGGTCAGTTCAGACTTATACACTGTTGTTCTAATGGCCTTGTCACACTCTGGAAACAGGTCTAGTGAGTGTGGTTATATATGCACTTGGTGTTCCCAGCCAGTGTGGCTTGTGATGTACTAGAGACCTTTTCGGAATGCTAAAGGAACCCAAGGCTGTTCTACCTCCAGGAGAGCACAGCCTTCTATGACGTCAGTATCTAAGGCAGATGGTGAAGGATGAAGAGTGTAGCGGGGAAGGAGGAGTTGCATGCAGAAGCATAGGCTTGTGAGAGAAAAGCCTCTTCCTTTGGCATGCAATTGTCTTTTCACATTTCAACACATCGTTGTGGAAAAAAAAGAACTGAAATGTTATCTGTTAATGATGAAGGCCTATATCTGACATACTATAGAACTATGTGAATGTTACTGATAAGACCCTAGCAAGCCAAGAAGGGTCTCACAGTTTAGATTTAGATTGGGTTCCTAATGCTTTATTTTGCTTTCCTTTTAAAACATATGCTTAATATTTTTAGATCATTATTTTACTATCCTATATTTTCCAAACTTCATCAAAAGCAATCGATAAAATAAATAAATCAGTGTGTTTACCATATTCAATTCAGTGTTTTGATATGTGTGTTCACTGGAGAATCACTACAACTACTCATCTGGGACCTCACATGGTTATCCTTTTGGGACTATGAGGTTACCTTTCAAAGCTATATTTCTTTAATACACATTTGTTTGGTTTTTATTTGCTATAGGATCTGTCAGTGTGAAATCAAAGGACAGATGATTTAGAAGGTGTATACCCTAGTTCAGTTGTCAGAGGCTGGGAATACTGCCCATTTAACAAGTGCTTGTGACTGGAGCAGAGGTTCTTCACACTTATGCAAAGCCCACAGACATTTAGGGCTTTCATTCTTCCAGATGCCCTGCTAAAAAAAAACCTTTTCCATTTCTCTGCTTCCTGTTCTCATTTCCAAAGCTCCCAGAGTGTTCCAGTAGTCACCAGCTGTCACTGTGGATTTAAGGTATCAATGAGTCTTATCTTCCTGACTTTTAAGTATCAGTCAATAAAATGTTGACTAATCTTTAGCACAGTGCCTCAGATGCTAGGCTCTTGAGTGAAATACAGAGAGCACACTTCGAACTACACAGCCTGTCCTGCTGTGCTGTTGGCTTCTGGGATCCTAAACCATCATCTAAGATCTTTAAGTGAGTCATATGCCTGATTTCACAACCGAGAGATGCAACTAATGTCTGGATTAATTTTGAGGAACTAAAAGGGTACACACAGGATGGCCCCAGTCTTTCTGCTTAGACTGAATAAAATTGATGAACCAAGAACCCGATGGGCAGATTATAATGATGATGCTTACAATGTTGTTTCCTCAACCAGAAAACAGAAATGTATCATTTCCAGGAAAATCTACTTTTAATCTGTGAACTTTGTGATCATGTCTCTTTACAGTTGATTTGTTCAGAAAAGATCATGACCTCCCAAAGTTTATTTGCAAAAACTTTGTTTTTAGGATTCTCTTCCCGTTCTGAATTTTCAAATTAACTTCATCTGCAGCTCAGGTGTTTTCTCTTGATTTTTAGTTTTCACTTTGTGCCTCTGGGTTTTAAGATTGGCAATTCTAATTCGTCCTATGGAAAGCAAAAATATTTGAGAAAGGGCTTTTTTTCTTTTGTTTCATTTTTTGTTATTGTTGTTTTCTATAGTCACTCAAAAAATACAAAGGCTATGTTTTCTTCTTCCTTGGACATAAAGTTGATTTTCTCAGCTCTGAACATATGAGATTATGGGCAAGCTTTTTGTAGCTCTGGCGTATGGACAAAACAGAAGCAGACCCTGGAGAGAGAGAGTTCAGAATTCATAGCAGGAAGCACATGCCAATATTTATAGTGTCACAAGCAAACTAAAATGACTCACTACTGTTTACATAAGCATGGTGCCTAGACTGCACAGGTTTGTGATGTGTGCAAGGGAGTACAGTGTTTGGGACACGTAAAACCAGGCATGTTTTTCCTGGTTTTCCTACATTGGCTTCCTTTCTCTATGATGGAGTGTTATTAATGACTTTAGTTTTTATTATTTATCATGTATATTTAGATTCGAAGTCAGCTGCAATTAGAAGTGTTGACATTTAGCAGAAACGCAACCTGGCTTTGTGCTATGGGTACTGTGTGTAGGCAGCCTCATCCTGGCACCCTTCAGTCCTGGGCTAAGGACTTGGGTGTGCTGATTATCTGATTTAAAGTGAACTTTTTCAACGATACATTGGTGGTCTTTGTTCTTTTCCATGTTACACCTTATTCAGGATCTTGGCTTATGTTTCAACTCCTTGAAATTTTGCCATCCATACTTTTGCAAAGAACACATACTGACATCAGGCGGTGGTGGCACATGCCTTTAATCCCAGCACTGGGGAGGCAGAGACAGGCGATCTCTGTGAGTATGAGGCCAACCTGGTCTACAAGAGTTAGTTCCAGGACAGCCAGGGATGTTGCACAGAGAAACCCTGTCTTGAAAAACAAACAAACAAACAAACAAAAAAACAAGAAAAAAATACATATTGACTGCTTTTTTATGATAGATACACTTATAAGCTAGCATCTGGTTGATTTTTAAGGACAGCAGACTATGAAAAGCGCAGATGGGAGTCTCTTGTCTCTGCTTTCATAGCACAAATACATGCAATAATTTATACAGTGATAATATCGCTGTGCACTGTCACAGTGGTCTTGGAGTTGAGTTCTGTAGAAAAGAGAGTGACGCATCTCCTGGGGTGATGTAATGTCAAATGTGCATACTGACCAAGGCTTTTCAAAGTTCCATGTTCTTCTCAGATTCTTTCTACCTAGCGCTTAGCTGACTCCAGTCTAGAATATTCTCTGGCAAGTATTCAACTGACAGAGCTTGGCAAGCATTTTGCCTGATTCTGCTCTGTGAGAGGCGCTCTCGTGACTTAGTGTCAAAGGCAAGTTTCTCAACAGAGCTGTTGATGGAGAGGGGCAATCTTTGGTGCAGAAGGAGAGGTTTCCCTTGCGAAGGATAAGAGACAGTTAAAGCAAGGAGTAATTCCCACATGAACCAATGGAGCTTTACTCTGCAAATCCTCTTACTCGGGGGATAAAGCTCAACATATTGGAGAAGTCATCATATGTTTTGAGCGCTGTAATTTAAACATTGTGCTTTGGCTTTTTGTTTGTATTTCAAACATTTTATTCTTAATATTTCCTTTAGTGTTTCCATAAAAAGACAAAATTTTTATGTTTATTTTGTAGCTAGTTATCCTCAAATTAGTTCAAAGAGATAATAAACTTTCCTGAGCTTCAATTTTCATGCTAATTAATCAATGCTCTTTATGTTCAACAACTTGAAAATTATTATAGATTTTCTCTGAGCTGTATATATCTATTTTTGATGCTAGAAAAAGAAGAAAAAGAAATCACAACTGAAATCAAATAAAAGTTTTCTACAACTTATTGATAGTTTAAGTCCATTAGAGGCTAATAAAAGAAACTGAATCTCTTTAGCGGCGATTAGAAAGTTGAAGAAAGTGGCTGGCTTTGTGTAGACCTTTAGTAAATCAATTTGCTAACTAATTAATACCAGACACCTCCTGAGAGTCAGGCGAGAGCTGGTCTCTGCTGTCTTCATGTTAGTCTAGCCACCAAAATTGATTTCCACATTTTGTGTGTCACTTAGATCTTTGTACTGGAACTGACAACAGGTTAAAGAATACTTCATATCTTAAAACATTAATAGGTTTAGTTCTAGTATGGTCGATATCATCCGTGAGTCATGAAGGTGGAGTTGTGATGAAAGAATTTGAAGGGAATCTGAGTTCTAGGTAGTGGTTATCTCTTAATATCTTCCCCAGTGATGTGATATCAACAGATAGGTATGGCATTTCCTAAGAGGCTTAGGGATACTGTTGACTATCTCTGCAATAGCAGACAAGTAACCCTGTCACCCAGTGACTTCATACTGCTGGTGCTGACTCTCGTGACTCCAATACTCATGGACAGCGATGGTGTTGGTCAAACCAGAGGTTTAAGCAAAGCTCCAGAATAAGGTTTTGCTTATTTTAAAGATAGTGAAATTGGGCAGATACTCACCTTCTGATGTTACAACAAGTCATACTCTACAGACAACAATGTGACCTGTGTTGTTATTTTACTCTGTTCTGGAGAATGCAGTCTAAAGCGGGACAATGTGGTTGGGAGAAGAACATTTTTTTTCCCCTTTGCATCTAAGTAAGTTACTGGCCATTTCGCTGCCCCTAAAATTGACACCTGGAAACACCTAGAGATTTTAGATGTGGACTGTGTTGTTGTTGAGAGCATCTTTGGCTATAGGAGGGATTCAGTTTAATTTCTTGTGCCACACATTTTGTAGGAAGCAACGATTCAATTATTTCTAACGAGATAGAGAGTGGATCACCAGGCTCAGATTTTGGCTAATTGAGAAATCCCATTCTCTGTCTACAAAAAAATCCAAATGCTAAGCCGACTCTGGAATAAAGGTGGGAACCACCTTCCTTCCTTATATTCATGCCATGGATACTGTACTCAAAAAAATAGTATCAGTAGTCTCTCTCTCTCTGTCTCTCTCTCTGTCTCTGTTTCTCTCTCTCTCTCTCTCTCTCTCTCTCTGTGTGTGTGTGTGTGTGTGTGTGTGTGTGTGTGTTGGGGCAAGGGCACTGAACTCAACCCCTGGAAAGCTCCTTAAGTGCCATCACCACTTTTACAAGACAGGGTCCTTCACAGTCCTCCAAGTACCCAGTTAGGCAGGGCTGACTGGCTGGCAAATCCCAGGCATCTGCCAGTCTCCACCTCTCAGCGCTGAGCCATCCACCACACCTTGTTTAATTTAATTTAATTAATTTGCTTATGCATTACTTTTACATGGGTTCTAGTAGCCCGACTCAAGACCTCGTGTGTACAAAACAGACCATTTGCCAGACCTGAAGTATCTGTCTTCAACTGGAGGTCACTCAGGAGGAGTCTTGCTAACTTATTTTTTGCCTTGTGGCAATCTAGAGCAGAAACCTTTCTACACTCATTCAGCAATGTTACAATTTAATTATTAGAACTTTCATGCTATTGGAGATTTCAAAATTTAGCAAGATCTAACCTCATATTCATAACCCTATAAATACCTGAACACGTGTATCCCTCACTCCCTAACTACACTTGCATGGATTGCAGGAGTAGTACCCTGGGAAGAAATCTGATTTAGTTTAGTAATAAGCCCTGCTGTTTGATACTTTTTGGAAGGCAGCTTCACAAATGAAGTCCCCGAGCCTCCACCAGGGTAAAGGCTGAGGCTGTTGTAGGTAGTATAGGTCCTTTCCTCCTTTCTCTGCTTTGTTTGCTGTATACACCTAGAACCTCACCACAGGCAGTAGGTACTCACCATGCAAAGACAAAAAAAAAACTCAGAGAAAAAGAAAAGTGTCTACCTTTCTCCTCTATGTTTAGAATATAAGCCATCATACCCACAATGTCGTGTCCAGGGCTTGGTAGGCATTCAGACATTCAAAACGTAAGCATTTAAATCTATGAAGATTTGATTTCTTGTATGATTTGTTTTGGTATACTTGATAATTATTGTCATGTTTTTTTATTTCATAAATATATCTACTTGCAATATAGCACGTATAAGTATTTTGGAAAATTTTATAATTACAGGTATACATAGATTGTTTTCATAGCAGAATCCTACTTATTGTGCCTTAGAAAGGGAGCAGCAATTTATACCTTAGCTCTTGGGGCTGGGGTGTGCAAGTTAAGCTGAAAATGACAGTGCAGGAAGAGGAAAAAAGACACAGAGGTTTTGTAATTTTCTAGGCCCTGGGACTTCACAGAAAGATGTAGAAACCGAAGGAAAGAGACATGGGGCCTACGTACTGTTTTAATCGCGGATGGTAAATTGAAGAAAGCGATAAGATAAAGGGACTGGGGTTTGGGCAGATATGGTTTAGAGCAGTGCCTTGGGAAAATAATTGGAGGTAGCAGTGCTATATGAGGGCGGCTGCAATAGGTTTGTTTATAGATCCTCTCTGGGTACCATCTCTTTCTTCCAAGCGGTAAGGGTCGCATTATCCATCCTAATTTGGAGACAGTGGATTTCATGCCATCATCACAGGGAGAAAATATGATTCATGTTTGGAGGTAGACAATGAACCTAAAACTTTCTCCTTATCATTATTTCTTAGCTGTCTTCGGCTCTAAACAATCCTCCTGCTCAGGCAGGACTCAGACTGAAAGTTCTATTCTGGAGCCTTCAAAGTCATGGCTTACAATCTTCCAATGCTTCTAGCGGCAGGCAAACTTTCTCTAGGAAGAGAGGGTTCAGCCAGTGCTGTCAGTGGGGCATGCCTGGGCTTGTCCAAAGAGTACATCCGCCCTGTTTCCTGGCAGGGGTTTTCTTGCTTCCCTTCCTGAAAGTAAAGACAAACGTTACAAACACAGCATCATCCAGTGTGTGATAGCAATTGTATCTGGCAGGATCAACCCTGTGTCATCTTCAGTGGGTCCTCAAGTGTGGTACTGGGGAAAGAGGTAGCGGGAGAGGACTGCTTTTTAGTTAGTGCTGTCCTTGACTTCCTTAGGAACCAGAGGTCATCCAACTAATACACAGTTCGGAAACCTGGAGTGTTATGACTCATTTTATTTTGGCTGTGCACAGTAGAGACCATTTCTTGCCTAGGAAGGAATTCCTTTCCAAGTGCCAGTGTTCACCACACAGCCCTCAGCTCCTCTGACTGAATAGGAAGTTTCTTTGCATCGGCATTCTTGTGGGCTTAGCCGCCTGTAACCTCTTCACCCCTCATTAATAATTTCCTGGGGCCAGTTTGTTATAAAGATACATTGCACATTGCCTTGCAGACAGTGTGAGCATGTATGTCTGTAAGTGTGTGTGTGTGTGTATGTGTGTGTGAGAGAGAGTATGTGTGAATGTGGGAATCTGTGTATGAATGTGAATATGTGTGTGCGAGTGCGAGTGTGTGTGTGTTTACTCCGTAATGACCCAAACAGAATACTACGAATATGCCCTAGAGAAGAAAGTGAGCATCAAACCCCATTACTATGCGTGGGATCCAAGGACACCAACCTCTTAGGAGAAATGTGCTGAAAGCTTTTCCAACCAGTGGCTTCCGTTTCTACGTTGTTCACCTTTGAATGATGTGGCTGGTTAAAGAATGGTTTAGCATTCTTCCTAGGCTTTGCACTTATTAGGAAATCATAGAATAAATTGATCTTTTTGTTTCTTATTTGAAAAAAATAAAGAAGAAAAAAAGAAGGCGGGCAGGAAGAAACAGAGGGAGGAAGGAAGGTCTTTTTTGGAAAAGCTCACTGAGGGTGTGGGTGAATTTGGAGAGCGTGGTTGGAGCTAACACCATCCCCTGTGTGCTATAGTTCTTTCCCACCTTTCTTACATTGGTGCTACACATGCCAGCCCTGAATGTCACCCTGCTTAGATGGCCGGCCTCCAGGGCAGTAAACCTCTCATGAGAAAAGCTGTGAATTGTACTGAGCTGATATTACTCATGGTGCTCAGATGACCAAACAAACAGCCCCGCCCCACCAGAGAATCCTTATTGATCAGAGAAACATCTTAAATATTTCTACATGTCTTCATAACTATTTCCATGAGTGTGTAAATACTAGAGTGATATGTGCTAGTACATGATAAATATAAATATTTTATTGATGAGAGCCAGAGTAGGAAGCAGAAAAGATTATTAGCAACGCCCTTCCTAAAAGACATTGGCTCTTCTCGAAATGCTCTCCAGTGAGCCCAAGCTACATTGGGAGCAGCTCGGTGTTAATTGTTAACTCCAATCCAGAGGCTGCAGTGAGAGTGAGGCAAGCTGCATCTCATTCTGTTCTAACAGACGGCATCTAAAGTGCAGCGTTTGGCATTAGAAACCAAGTCATGGCAAGGCTGAAGTTGGCCCTTTAGGGTTAGGATTAGAATCTTGGCTCTGTCTTTTATCCCAGAGGCTAGCATGGCTACGGTCAAGGCAGGAGAGGGCATGCCCCATACACACACAGCAGAACCATAGTAACAATCATCTGTGTTGTTGTTGGCACCTAACAAGAAATGTTGTTTTCCTCAGATCTAAGGGTTTGTCTGGGAAGAAGATGGCTTCCAACACGCTACAACCTAAACTCACCTCACCGCTTTTATTCTTGGTTTCCTTCCTTTCTCTGTTTGCTTCATTTCTTTCTTTTTTCTTTTTCTTTCTTTTTTTTTGTGGTTGCTTTTTCTTTTTTTCTTTTTCCTTGGACACTTGTTGGAAGCATTGGGAATTATGTCATTTGGTTGCACACTGTGGTCTTTATAGACAAATGTGTATGGGAGGGTGTACATCATATGAGAAATTACAATGTTCACAGGTTGTTTCTAGTATGCCCCCCAAAGTCTGTACGAACAGATTGGGGAATTATAAATTAATTTGTCTTCCTAAGTATGATAAATTCCCAAACACCTGCCAACTTATTGAAATAAACTGCCCGTATTTGATCCGAATGATGCCTGCTTGTGCTTTCTTACCTGGGCATCCATTCTTATCCATTTGTGATTTCCCTTTGGAAAAAACCAAGGGAAAGGCCTTTCAGGCTGCAGGATAAAGGATGGAGAAACTTCAGCTCTGGAGTACTGCACTGTCTTGTCTTTTCAAAGAAGCCCTATAATTTTCATTTATGATGCTAATCCCCCTGAAGCATTATGTCTTTTGTTTGTTTTTGTTTTTGCCTGTGAATGCAACTATACCCCAGTGCAAGCAATTATTTGGGAACCCTGTCACTCATTAGTGCGTCATCTGCTCACTCCTGCAGGTGAGCAGCCAGGCTCCTCCTGCCCTCCTGCCTCTGGTCCTCTGTCCTCTTCAGTTCCTACTGACCAGGTCCACTGAGGCCTCCTTCTTCCTGCACTGGCATTGGTGATTCAGCTAACACACCTAGACCACTCTCCAGGCCTCTGGCCATAGGAACAGGTCTGGGTGCTGTCCCCATCCCAGCCTCTCAAGTGGAAACCAAGAGGGGGGGGGTCCTTTTCCATTCTTGCTCAAGTGATTTCCAACAGTCTCCAGTAACTTGAAGCTGCAAGATATATTCTTAACTGTTTCTGCAATGGACATCTTCTGGTTTAGAAAATCTTTAAAAATACAAAGACACATGCTGGGAGTGACTTAGATGCCAGAGGTTCCTGTCCAGTCCTCCCATCTTGGGGAGGTGAGGTCAGTGTGGAAGCAGTGAGTACACTGTGTCCCTCATGTAGGTGGCTGTAGAGGAGCTGGAAAATAAGGCTGACTCTTGCCTGCCTGCTTTGTCCTCATATGCCTTTCGGCTTGAAAGGGTCACTGATAAATAGGAAAAAATAAAAGCCCCCCCCTTTTAGAAAAATATAATAAACAAATATAAACTGTTTCCATGAAAAAGTTTTAATTTAAAAAGTCTATGTGGTGAGAGAATGCGGCAGCCCTTCCTTTAGTGATGTTGGTGGACTTGAGCTCCTTCAGGAAAAGGAGTTGTTTGTAAGCAAGTAACTTTTGGGGTCACATGCAATAAATGAAAAATAAACCATAGCCTTCCTTCCCCCTCAGAGTAAAAACCTTGTTACTAGAATACTTACTAGAATATTTGCTAACATGTTCACTGTTAATTCAAGTCAACCAGAGTGAGTGGAATCACGGGCAGAAATGCAGGGTTTGCACATTGGGGTTTGCACCTTTTCTAATTCTGTTTGCTTGCCCACTGGATGCTGTGGAGAAGGCACTGTTGCTCTCCCACGGTGTGACGGAGTAGTCCGTATTTCAGGTGGCAGATAAGGACAGATTTGGCATCCCACATACTGAAAGCTTCCCCTCCATGCCTTCTGCGCCAGGCCTGAAGAGGGCTTTGGTCTTGCTCCTCCTTTTTGTAGATTCTGTAGACTTTTACAAAGAGTACTTGACTGTCACGGAGATGTGCAGTTTCCTTCCTGAAGGCTCATATACTGAGAGGTCGGTTCCCCACTGGGGACAGTATTTTGGCGGGACAGTATTCTGGACACTTAAGGAGGTAGGGTCTAGTTACAGGAAATAGGTACTGAGACAGAACTTCGAGGTGATGCCTGGTCCCGGTCCCTTCCTTACTCTTGCTTGTGTTTTCTATGAGATGAAGAATGCTCACTCCAAATTACCCACTATCAGGAGACTTCTGGCCCAGACATGTGGCTACAGTCCATTGAGATGGTCAACCATGAACTGCAATTTCTGAAACTGTGAGCAAAAATCCCTTCTTGCTTTTAAGCTGCTCCTTTAGGTGATTTATCAGGGGGATGTAAAAAGTGATCACACCTTTGAGGTGTTGTGTGTATCTGCTGTACAAGGCTTCAGCTTAAAAATACAGCTGTAGAAAAGACAGATGTTGTCAAACCCAATAGAAGGTGGAATATGGATTTCTCACGGTTTATATGTGTATGGTCTGATTGGCCTGGAAAGAAAAGAGCTGAAATCTCTGTGCTGTAAGTCTACTGACCGAGGCATCCGGGCCACTCACGGGTGAGCAATGTCACACAGAGGGACTGGGGGCAGCTGCGGCTGCTTCCAGAAGAGAATTGAAACCAGACTGCTGAGTCTGTGTGGTCACTAAACTTCCCAAGGTACTTTTGGCAAGATTTTGAGTTTACAGTCACCACCCCAACCTGATGGATTGACACCCCAGCCTGTCAATTGTCCCTGTGGTTTGTTGGTTAATTCTTAATAACACCCCATAGGTGCTTTAAGGAAAAGTCCAGATGTTGGAGATATAAAGAAGGTTTTGCGGATAAAAGGTAAAGTATGGATCTCTGAAAGCGACAGTCAAGCAGTATGTAAGTTATGGCTGACCCAGCTCTTGGTCACATGATCTGTACTCAGTCTTTCTCATCAGCTAACTTCTTACTTCATTGTGGGCTTTCAGCAAAATCTTAGCCTGATTAATATATATTAATTACTTTCTCCATCTTCCTGGCTAAAGAGACTATACATACATATAGGAGTTTCTAAAAAACAAATTAGATAGTCAGAAAAATAAGTTTAAACCTATTTGTTCAAGAAAAGGACTTGTGTGTATTTTCTTAAGTCTGTGTGCATCAGATTTGGCTTTAAATTATTTTTTCCTGTTTTGTGTTCAGAAACTTTTAAGGCTGTCAACTTGCTCATGAAGTCTGCATCTGTTTTGAGTCCCCACATAAAGAGCTACATTTTAAAGAGAATCCTCGCAGCAAGAAGCGATCAGTTAAACAGATGACTGACTGAAAGAAACTGTCTGGATCTTTGGACATGACATCAATTACTTAGTAGCTGGGAATCATAGTCTAGGTCCTAGGTAGTAGTTTCAGTCAGTGTACATCACTGAATAGAAATATCAGAAGCCTTTCAGAGGCTAAACCAGGGGCTGTACAGCCATTCTCTTGCCCACCCTCGTGTCATAGCATCCTGGCACAGCAGTTGTGTGTTCATCATACGTGCTTGCTCAGTGTGCAGCGCCGCGTGCCTTTACTGCCTTCAGTTTGTTGTTTGCCTTTTGATTTTTGATTTTTAAATTTTGCACATTCTAGTGATGTATACACTAGCTGTTTCTACGGACATTGAGAATAGCCTTCTAAGTTGCTAAGCAGCATGACTGCCTGATACAGACCCATTCTTTATTCCTCACTTCTCCAGCCGCTGCGGTGTTACTGGAAAGGGTTTCTATCTATGAGAGATGGGTTTCCCATTCTCCCAAGGAAGTTTAAAACCTTTCTTCCAAGTGTTTCTAAATTATTCACCTGCTAAATTATAGAGACTCTATGGTGTGTGTGTGTGTGTGTGTGTGCGTGTGTGTGTGTAAGGAGCCAAGCGAGAAAAACCAAATGCATTGGTTATTGGGAGGGAAGTGGTAAGTTTTTGAATCCTGTTTGCTTTGAGCCCTGAGACCTTCCTGTGCTGCCAGCCTTGTGAGCTCCTGTGAGCCCGAAGGAATGGGCTGCATAGTAAATATGATCCCGCATGCGGTCTGCTGAGTACATGCAGACAGCCCTTTTATGGTCAACTGGGGCTTCCCTCAGGCCCTCGGGAAGACCACAGGACTGTGTTCCAGTATTTTTCATACCATGTCTAAGAGTGGATTCACAATTAGTTTCCTTTTTGTCAAATCTTGGATGGATTTTTGAGATATTTGCCTTTTATTTCTTAAAAGATCATCCAGGAACTTAGTGTTTTATAGGGAAAGATGCCATCCTTTTAAATCTTTTTTTAACCCACCCATGACTCTTTAATTTTGCTAACAGAGTCCATTTTTAAAGCAGGAAGTCTTTTTGTTGTTGTTGTTGTTTGTTTGTTTGGCCATGTTCTCCATATATTATTGTTCACATTCTGTCAAGGAATGTACTCTACCTTATGTATCACTGAAGTAATGTCTGATGTGAATTTGTAATGTCCTCTATGAGTTCATGTTTTGAACCTTTACTCCCCAGCTTCTGGTAGAATTTTGAAGGCTAGGGAGCCTTTAAGGGTGGAGTCTAAGTGGCATTAGCTTTGTTTATTAAACATAATTTTATGTTCTCAGAGAATTCTCATGGGATTCAACTCCTGAACTTTCTCAAGACACTTGGAAACTGACTTAAGTACTCTGATGTCTGTACTGACATCAGAGGTCATCTGATTTAGTATCGTAACAAGATGGTGGTTTTAGAGTTCTTTGCCTTGCCTGCAAGGCAGTGTTTATCACTTTTAAATAGGTACACTAGGTATACATTTACAAATTCAGGATGACATTTATAAATATTTATTGATTTAATATGTGTTTGTGTGTGTGTACACTTTCCCATAGCACACTTACAGAAATCAGACATCAGCTTACAGGTGATAGATCTCTCATCCTACTGTGAAGATGAAACTCAAGTTGTCAGTCCTGACCTCAATTGTCTATAGTGGCTAAACCATCTTGCTGGCCCTAACAAAGATCTATTGCATGTTAATAGCCTGCCTGGTCATTATCTGCTTCAGTATGGTAGTGGTGAATCTGTCTCCTTGGCTCATGACTGATTCTGGAAAGTTGTGTTGCCTAGCAACCACATAACTTTCTCTCCAAGTAGCCCCTAATAGCTCTTTGCATGTGATAAATGCAAGTAACTACATCCCCAGCCCCATTCTCCCTTTGCCTTCACTGAACTGGGTCCTTTCTAGCAGTGCCATAGAGTAGGGATAATATTTAGGGAGTCAAGGTTATGGAAGAGTCAACGCTAGACTTTAAAAGATTGTATAACACACATTTGAAATGAAGTATTCGCAGAATGTTATGATCACTCAATTTCATTGGAAAACCATTTATATCAACAACTATGCCATGAGGTATCTTTTGTACATAGGTCATGCTTTGTATATGTAATGTCAAACATTTAGTTCTTATATTTCATACACACCATGCACAAGTCTCTTGTTACTTCCTCATTGCTACTGAAATGAATCAGATGTTTTCTTAACTACTCGGGTTGTGTGGGTCATCTGTCCAAGTTCTCCTTGATGAGCCTGGTTTTGTTTCTTAGGTGTGTGGAAGAAAATTCAGGCAGTTCCCACGTGGCCCTTGCTAACTGGCAGATTGTCTTTCACGGAGCAGAGGACCCACATGTTATTTCTTGTTTGTACGTCTGACTCATTGAATTATTTTTCTAATGAGTTCACACTGTTCATGTCAGTAGTGCAAGTTTACAACACAATATGCTCTTGTGTACTGTAAGATGATATTTGGGACCGGAAGAAAACCCACACTCAATATCAATAAAAGTAGCATTGTCTACAGTAGAGGTCAGGTAGGGTGATGGTGCAGCTTAGCAACCTTACCTAGTGATGCGTAGATAGAACATTAATAGTGTTCATTAATAGTGTGGGCATGGATGTTATACATCCAGAAGCGGGGGGAGAAGCCACTGCATCAGAGACATTACTAAACCAGAAACCCCAGGACCTAAACAAGGGCAGAATCTACACTGGCTTTGTCACCCACTTAGCGGGAATTCAAGTCTACTATTTTATACTATGGCCATCTTTATCTCAAATCAATATGACTTGAAAAATTTAAATTATTGCACCTAGTCAGTGTTAAGATTGTTTTCTTAGTACTGAAAATGTTACGTTAGTTGCTCTTTCCTCGTAGTTTATGCTATATGCTATAGTAATGTGTTGGTAGTCATATAATTAGCAGTGATGTGCTATCAGCTTCTCGGTGTATTTGTAGGCATATCACGCTATGACATAAGGACTATGCACATAGGGGCAGCATGGTTCGCGCGGCTCATTGGTAATTTGCAGATTCTTTTTCTGAATAAAAATGTCTCACCTTTGCTTGCGAAAACCATTTACTGTTTCCTTGCATTACAGGTAGTTTTCTACGCGTGAGCATTTATCCAAGTCACCTTTCCCAGAGAAGCAAGGTTTCGTGTATATGATTTATAACCCTTTGTTCACGGTACAAGCTTTTCTCGGTGTTTTTTCTCATAAATACTTGTTATTGTCAGTGGCTGTTCAACTCTCTGACGTCATTGATAGACTAAAAATATCTGTGGAACATTTCTTTTTCTCATGAAAATTCATACACAAAAGAAAATTATATAAAGTCTTAGGCTGTCTGGATTGTAAATCTCTCCAGGTAGCACTAGGCCTGTTCCAGTCTTTACTGCTCCTCACGATTCCTGTCTCTGGTAACAACTTACATTTTGTTCAGTCAGCCCCTTATAGGTAGGCTCTAAGACTGCATTAAATTTAGACATTAAAACAGCCCTACAATAATCATGTAGCTAATACTTTCCTTTATACATGAATTCCTGTGTTTCTGCTATATGATTCCTGTAAGCCAAAATTTTATTTTGCCTAATGTTTGATATATGTAAAGTATGTAAAACTCCCTTAAAACCATAAATAAGAACTACATGAGTGTTATTTTCTGTTATTAAGAATTTAAAATTTTTTTCCTGGTTGATAAATTTTAATATGTGTATTAAGTAATAGATATGGTGAACTGGCATTAAAATAATACTTTCTAAATGATAAAATTGGTTTGTTTGTTTTTGTTTCTGGTTTTTTTTTTTTTTTTTTTTTTTTTTTTTTTTGAGACAGGGTTTTTCTGTAGCTTTGGAGCCTGTCCTGGAACTAGCTCTTGTAGATTAGGCTGGCCTCGAGCTCACAGAGATCCGCCTGCTTCTGCTTCCCGAGTGCTGGGATTAAAGGCATGAGCCACCACAGCGCTGCTAAATGATAAAATTGGTGAAAAAAATTGTAGGCTCTGCTTGCCTGTTTTTTTCAGTATGTCTTTGGTATTTTCTAAAGAATTTACCGGTCAGTAGGTTTTCTTCATTCCAGTTATTAAGGTGTTGCTAAAGGTATGTGTATTTCAACAAATACTGCAGAATGTTTGGAGATGCAATCTAGAGATAGTGTTGAAGAGTTTGGATTATAAATGCTATCTTGCCTTTTGTGTTGAAGAGTTTGGATTATAAATGCTATCTTGCCTTTTGTGTTCAGAAAGGTAGACACAAGCTTCCTGTTTGTACTCCTATGAGCCATGTCCTGAATCCTCCTGATATTTTTCTGCTGGTTTCCAGAGCAGTAGTCTATTGGGCTGGCAATGGAGCGCTGATGGTTATCCAAGGAGGGGCTTTTGTACCCAATTCTTGAGAAGTGAGTCACATGCTTTACATGATGATGTTTCCAAGACGCTCTGTATCTCTCCAAATGTCGTCTTCTAGGCCCGCACTTCCCGTAGCCATTTGTTGATTATTTCCACATTTGTTTCCACTGCATCCATTCCTAGTCACGTCTGTGTGGTACTGGGTGTAAGCCGTCGATGCTCCCTTGCATCCCTCCGTTTTTGACCTATCTCCCATGACCGTCTTACTCAGTTTTCAAATTTGATTTTTCTGAATTCTACTGTGCCAATTTTTCTTTAGCTTTATTTGACCAAAGTATTTCAAAACCGCATGCATTGTCTGGTGTTCTTGAGAGGACAAGAAAGCACAAAGGCAGGGATGCTCGCTATGGAAACTGGCCCTGTTCCATAGTTCAGAGTGATGCGTCAGGGCCCAGATTCCCCCTAGGTCATACAGGCTCTATGATGGCGGCCATAGCTCTCATTCTAAACTTTCTCTTAACTCTTTGAGATAACTGTAGTGTATTTGGCTTAGGCTTACTTCCTTTATCTCAGTAAGGTAAACATGCCTATTTTGATTAGGGAATGCTATATTTAAAGGCATTGCTTTCTAAAATTAAATAAAGTTCCTGAAGATTGTAGCTTAGCTGCTGGTGGTCCATACCTGTAATACAGACTTTGGGTTCTGGTCGCAGGAGAATCAGAAGTTCAAGGTCATGTTAAGTTATTTAGTTAGCAGGCAGTTGGTCTAAGATCTCTGAGACCTCGTTTCAAAAGCAAACGAAAGGGGGATGGAGAGCCAGTTTAGAGGTAAAGAGCACTGGTGATTCTTGCAGACGTCACACATGCTATCACCCTGGTTTCAAGGGACATGGTGGCTTCTGACTTGCCTGATTATTGGGAAGTATGTGGCCTGCATACATACATGAAGGCAAAACAATTATACCCATAAAACAAACCTGGAGAGATGGCTCAGTAGTTAAGAGCACTTGCTCAGACCAAGAACCAGAGTTTCTGTCTTGCAGGTCGGTGGCTCACAAAGGCCTGTAAAAGCAGCTCCATAGAATCTGAAGTTCTCTTACAGACTCTGGGCATGCACCCATGTGTATCCATGCTCACACACAAACACAAGTAAAAAGAACAGCTAGAGTAATGAAAACAATGTAAGAAATCTATAGGATGTATGAAAATAATCTCTACCAAGTGAGTCCTATTCAAAACAAAGCTTATTAATGTTACTAATAATAAATTAAGTAGGTCTGATACTGAGAAGTAAACATCCCTGTATTATCTCTCTTATTTATACATTTTCTAAAACTTGGAGCTATTATAAAAACAGAATCATGTACTATAAATGTGATGGACAGGTGTTATAGCTGTTCTAAAGTGGTTATGAAATACACGTTTCTGTGAGGGATGTTCAGAACAATCTTCAAGGGGAGAAATATTCTAAAATAAAACACTGAAGAGCCCTCCACTACCTGAGCGTTTTCTCTTCAACAGATATTAAAACAGGAAAAGCAAAACCAAACCAAACCAAATAAAGACCTCCTATAAATGTTATGTTTAAAAAGCCTATAAATGTAATGTTTAAAAATCCATACAAATGTCTGTCTCACTGTAAGTATAAACCATAATTCTGAATAAATATCTCCTCTTTAGTTGAAGAGGATAGTTAGCATAGCTGATGTCCGGGTGGTCCAAAGCCTCTGAGACTGGAGCATGCTGGGGCATCGGGGCCAGCAGGCTTCCTTTCTAAACAGGGGAGCCTTGCTTTTGCCCACTCCTGAGACCTTGGCCATTGCGGTACTCACGAACAGTTAAGGTGTGATGAAATGAATGTCAGGAATTCTCTCTCTCTCTCTCTCTCTCTCTCTCTCTCTCTCTCTCTCTCTTGTGTGTGTGTGTGTGTGTGTTTAATCTGGGAGAGAGTAACGACTGACCCTCCCCCAGACAGACATCATGAAGCAAAGGCACTAAGCAGAGGTGAGAGCCATCCAAGCGTTCAAAAGCCTCCCTGAATCTTTGCCAATAGTTTTGGCTTCCTTATCAGTAGAAATATTGCACTCTTTTTCCTATAGCTCTGAGGGATGTAACTGGCTCTGCGTTGCCACTGTTGTCTTTTCAAATGTCCCACGGTTAGTCTTGGAAAGGAAAGGCAAAATGTTCTAATAATAGGAACTCTGCTATTTTATTGTCCACACAAAAGGATCCACACTTATTGATTTTAAGCTCTGCCAGAATTCTAAGGCTGTTGTGCCCTTTGCTTTCAGAGTTTATATCTTCTCAGAAAGTTTTGTTGTCTTCCGTACGTGACTGAGTACAGCCATTCACCTCACTCAGAAGCAACAGAAGGAGGTGGGAAGTCAGCTCTGGGATTAACACGCAAGGGAATGAAACCAGAAGAGAATGGATGTGAACCCAGACAGAAGCTTATCTATATTAAAACTATGAAGCTGTATTTGTGGTACCTAATTATCATAAGCTAATAATTCGGACAAGATATTTCAGCTTTATAAGAATTTGTTTTTCTTCAGTTCTAGAATTGTCATCACAAGACCATAGGACATGGTGTTTTTAAGATTCTGTGAGTTTGGACTGCGTTTTCTCACCTCCAAAGCCATTCACACCTGGTTTGTTGCACTGATCTTCCATTGAGTAGGTCGAGTCCCCATCTTTCCACTTTAGGTATATTTCCCAGTTCTCTCGGTGCTGGCCTTTGCAGGTGATTTTCCATGGCTTTTATATGTGTTTTTTCTACTGCATGAAATTGCTCCACCTGTCTTCTTGGAAAAAGATGTATGTTAGCAATGGTGAGCTATACAGTGTTCTGAGAAATGAATAAACTTTTGAAGGAGATTAACTCCCCAAATTATAATTTTAAGACATATTTGTTGTGTGCCATTTACCTGGTATTCTTGGAGCATCCTCTAGTAATGTGGAGATAGTAAATGCCTTTGAGAGGTTTCAGAGACACATCGATATAGTGACAAACTAACGGAGTGAGCAAACCGGGTCCTTTGGTTTAGAGCCATAATTTAGGGACTGCTTATTTTGTGTTCTAACATCTGGCGTATCGCCATGTGTGACCTGCGGAATGTTTTTCAACATCTCTACTTGTGTGGGCCTTGGAGCAGGGCTTTAGGCTTCTCAAGACATTGCAAGCTCTGGCTTGTCAACACTGATATCTTCAAAGGACTATCTGAAATAGAGGCGAACAAAATTTTGAAAGCCTCAATTTTAAAGTGTTATCAGTAATCCCTGATGTCATAAGCCTGGGGCAGATGGCGAAGCAGGGACTCTCTTCCATCGTCCTCTGCACTGAGAGGGAGCAGGGACCCCACTCTTTTAGCTGACGGACCTAGCTCTTTTTGAACCTTAAGTCATTGATGGCTGGAGGAAGAGGGAGAAGCAGAAATATTTTTTTTCCCCTCTGGGGTTAATTCCTTTGTCTTTTGTTGTCTTTGGAGGGACTGGAAGACAATAAATTTCATGTTCAATTTGACGAAGCAAAACCAGTTGTGTTTTGTGGAACTGAGAATTATTATTTTATAGGTTTTTAAATGAAAAACTGATTTTAGGACCCTAGGTCTGGATTGATCATTTTTCCTCCTTATTCCTTGTTTGTTCAGATACCAGTCACATTCTTTGGATCTGTCCCCTTTGCCCCTATTCTTTTTCTTTTTCTTGCATTCCTTGGCTCTCCTAGATGCATGCTCATGTATGTTCATATGACTGTCCTCTTCAGAATCACCCTACAGCAGCTGAGATGATCACTCCATTTGTAAAGTACTGCTGGACAAGCAGAGGAATCTGAGTTTGATGTACTCAGGACTTGTGTAAAAAAGTCTAGTGTAGTAGCAATTACCTGTCAACCTTGTACAGGGAAGGGAAGGTGGGAGATTCTCAAAGGTTTATCGTTCTTCAGGGTTAGTTGAACTGGTAAGCTCCAGGTATAGGGAGAGAAGCTACCTGACATCCTATGCCAACCTCTGGCCACCACATTCATGAGCACGAGGACATGAACATTTTCTACATCCGCATGCCTCCAAAGTAAACAAATAATTAAAAAATAAACACTAGCCACCCAAGATATCCATACTTAGTAGCTATATAAACTTTTTGATTATGAGAAAAGAGAGGGATGTGGTTTCTGCGGTGTTTTGCAAGAAGTCTATTATGTTAAATTCTGTTCTTCGGGGGTTGTGTACTACAAATTCCTCAAAGGCTACCATACAAGGATGCTTTTCAGAGTCTCTTATAGTTTGGGACAAAGAAACCCAACCAGTGAGCTTAAATGTATGGGTACCTAAAGAGACAAGAACAGAGCATGCCACAGGGTATAAAATATCCTTGTGGTCTGTGCATTGACCTGCCCCTCCTTAACCATTTGAGCCTCCTTCATTCTTCTTAGCAGCTTGACCCTTGTCCTTTACTGTCTGGCCAGTATTCTGAGCCCAGCTTTCATCTTTTCCTTACTCAAGCAAGATTTTTCCCTTCTCTTTTATCCAAATCTAGTAATTTCATTATTGGATGCCTATTATGGATCGATGTGTAATTCATGAGATTTCAATCTTTAGGAATTAAACTAAATGGATTTATGTACTAGGAAGTAACCTAGAGATTGGCAAAATAAAAACAAAATGGACAATGTGAGGAGTAAACTACTAAGTCATTATCACTGTTTATAGTTCAGTTGAATTATGGAAAATTATAGGGTGTAAGTGGAAGTGCAGGCATGTTTTTTTGTTTATTTGTTTTTGTGGTTTTCGTTTGTTTGTTTGAGTACAAACATATTTTGGCACCCTGGAAAAAATAAATTATTTTAAATATTTAATTCTTTGGAAGTATATTTAATGGTTTTAATGTGATACACATAGTTCCTGATAACCCTATTTATGTACTTTACCACATAACAGATTCAACTATTTACTGAACTCTGAGTTAGACTCCTATGAGTGACTCAGCTCCGGAGCTGTTTCTTTGAATGTCTGATTTAGAATAGGTTCACATCTTAAGCATTTACAAGCCAGATTTTAAAAGACTCTGCTTCTTTAAATAGCTTCAGTGTCTTTTAATTCTCATACTGCCTGTGTTTGTGCCTTGTGAGACTCATCCTTTCCCCCTCCCCATGCCTGCGAGTGCTCATGCCCTTTGTCTGCTTTGATCATTTTGGGTTCTCCGTACTTGAAAATGAAAATTGACACAGAAAGTGTCATTAGCATCTCATGGTCCTATGCATTTGGTCATAATTTCTTTGATGTTCAATCTTTATAGAAAGAATAAGTGAAATGTTGAACTGATCATTTAGTGATTTATAACATAATGAAAGATTATGGATACAAACTTATTCTGTGGATTACCCCCTCTCGTTTTTATATTGTAACTCATATCTCTCTTGGCTTCAAAATGCCATATAGTGCACAAATCTTGACTGTGCATGTGTGTGTGTGTGTTTTGCTGTTTGTCTCTAATTCCTAATCTCTGTAACCTAATACACATCTTAATTTTAAGAATCCCAAAAATATTCACTTTCTTTCCACACTTGTATCTTCCTCCTTCTCCTCTTCCTCTTTTTCCTCATATTTTTATTTTAAAAATTTACTTTTCATTTTACATACCAACCCCAGTTTTATCTCCCTTCCCTTCTCTCACCCTCCCCACATCCCCTCTTCTCATCCACTATCCATTCCTCGGAGGGGATAAGGCTTTCCTTGGAGAGTCAACAAAGTCTGAGATACCAACCTGAGACAGGACAACCGCCCCCACCCCGTCAAGACTGGGTATGGGCTCCAAAGAACCAGCTCATATACCAGGGATAGATCCTGGTATATTTAATCCATTTACATTTGGCAAATTGAGGAAAATACTCTATCAGCTATTCTATCTTTGTGAGTCTGAAATTTTATATCTAGTTTATCTTTTATCATAACTAAGGAAAACTATAACCATCTGTCTTTGACTCTTTAAAGACCCCAGAAGGGTCTTTTATCTAAGTAAACAGGAAGTGCATTGTAAACAACTTCCAAATTTCTAGATTGACATCTCTCTGCCTGGACAGTCACCCAAAGTTCTTCTGTAATGTTGGGGCGTCCATCTTCAGCCTATAGGTCCATAGTATCCAGCTGACTTTTCCATAATGCAGGAAATTTGAAGATCTGTTCTGCTCTGTACTGGTAAAGTTCATCAGTTGCTTTCTTCTGTGTCCTGCAGGATGTTTAGCAGTTTCTTCTGTGAAGCAGAAATTCTGAAGGACCATCATGTCTTTTGGAAAGTTCATCAGTCACTTTTCTGTGGGTTCTGCATATCCAGTTCATACAGCATACCACCAGGCAATCCAGGCAAGAACAGTTTCTTGCCCAAATGGCTAGCCTGTTCACATTGAAGACAAATTCCAAAATGAGTTTCTTAAATGCCCATCAACTTCTCTGAAGTAATTCATACTGCGAGAAGCAGATATATCTCACTGTGAAGAAAAGTCTAAGTTCTTAAAACATTTTAAATGCTATATTCCATAGGTCTTTGAAGTGTTGACGATTATCTGATATATATCTCTGTATATCTAGAAAACCTAACTAACATAATTAAATGTTTGATTGTTCTAGATGACTTTAATCTTTATTTTTTAACTTATATTACATTTTTAAATGAGCTGTACAAACACAATATTTTAAACAAGAGTAGGAATATACATATAAAAATTGACCTTATATATATCAATAAACCAAAGTTCAGGCCAATATAGAGTATTCACCTACATATCATATCTCCCTATTTTTTAGAAGTTTACTGTGATAATTAAACACTTATAATTTATTAAAAAAGGATAATCAATCCCTTTTAAATGAAAGAAAATATTTATAAACAATCATTTGGGGAATTTAGGTGTTGGTTTCTCCAAACTGCTTTCTTCTGTTTGTTGGGCAAAGTACTTTTAGGCTTTACAGAGACCTTTTGGGGGTTCTTGTTCCATAAAACCACATTAGTCTGGAAGGAATCAATAGATTCCCATCCTCTGTGGAAACAAAAGAAGAACTCTTCTTTTCCAAAGTAACATATTCTTACACCCAAATTTTGAAGTCAAGATACTTTATGTTGGTTTAACTTAACAGGTCCCAGAAATAAATGTCTCTCTGCAGTCAAAAAAGAAAACACAATAATATACATAATCTTTACTCTCTGTGTATATTCCATCTTTATGTGGCTTGTTTTTCTTTACTCCTTTAATTTATAACTGTCTGTGTTCTTTTATATTATTTTTACTGTTTCTTTAAAGACTTTATTATTATTTTTAATTCTTCATACTCCTTTTCCTCTTTCTACCAAGCCTATGTATATTTTAAGACATACTGTGTCTCATTTGGAGGTCTTTTATGTCTGAATCTGTTTTTATTGTGTATCTGAAATCCTTTTTTGACAAGGAGCATTGTAAAACGGTGTCAGCCCTGGATGTTAGTTCCAACTCTCTTGGACTTTCAATATGGTGGAGGCATGTTCACTGCCAGCTTTGGAACTTCTGAGTGGGAACTGGGCTCATCACCTCAACTCTGGGAAACACGATTTTTTTTTGGTCTGAGTAAAAGCTACATCTGTCATGCAGTGTGCTGTGCTGCCTGGAAATGTCTCCAAGTATCATGGTGGGAATCCACCATGGTTTCCTTTCCTGTGCACACCTAGCAGACCTGATCTAGCTGCTTGCTCAGGTGGAGGTACTGAGTGGCAGGCATGCTCTCAGCTACTTTCCTCCTAACCCCAAGCAGGCATACAACCACCTGGACCCAAAGTATGTGGCTGGTGACACGGTTAGCCCTAAATGTATGGGCATCATTTTGTAGAAGGAGACCATTTATTTGTTTCCTGGTTGGCCAGACCTGAACAATCACACAAAACTATATCAATTACAACACTGCTTGGCCTGTTAGCTCAGGTTTCTTATTAACTAACTCTTGTGTGTTGTCTCAGTAGGACACCTTTGGAGAAAAAAATTCATTTTTAAGCAGTTATCATTTGGAGATTGCTTATGGGTAAGGGATGGGGTTATATGTCCATTTGTCCTTTCAGCTCTGGGACCTGTCTACAGCAGATGCACGCAGGCCCTAGAATGTTACAGCAGACTCTGTGCTTCATATGTGAATCAATACTGTTGATTTAGAGGACCTGTTCACTGTGGTGTCCTCCATTCCTTTTGACTATTACACTCTTTCAGTGCCTTTGTCTGTGGAGCTCCCTAAACTGTAAGGGGAGGGACTCGATGGAGACACCCATTGAGGGCTGAGCATTCCATGGCTTCTCACTCTAGGCATATTGTGCAGCTCTGGGTCTCCGTATCTTTTCCTATCTGCTGTACATAGGTGTGTTGATTTACGTCTGGGTCTTCAATTTGTTTTTATTGATCAATATGTCTGTTTTTGTGGCAATAACATGCTTTTATTGCGATGGCTCCATAGTACACCTTGAAATCCGGGATGGTGATACCTCCAGAAGTCTTTTAGTGTTCAGGATTGTTTTGGCTATCATGGTTCATTTTTTTTTCTTGCTTGTTCTATGGTAAATGGTAGCAGAAAGTTTATCATTTGAGTGACTTTGATGGGTATTTAAAAGGAGAAATTTGGTTTTACGTTTAATTTTAGGAAATGGTTTGAAGAAGAAAATAGCTTTTGCATTTCTGCTTCTTTGTATCAGATTTCCTTTGCTAGTAAACAGCAGTATTCACAATTAATGGCTAACTACATCTCTTCTTGGTTTTTTGTTATTTCTTTTATTCACCTAATAAAATTTAAAGTGCTATTAATGTTCTTTTTTTCTTATTTTTCTTTTGTTTTTGGAGCCGGTTTTCTTTCTTAGTTTTTCAACTTATAGGAGAATTTATTCAGATGATGGTTTATGGTTCTAGAAGGATAAGAGTCCATGACCGCAGAAGAGAAGCATGGTGACATGCTGCAGAGGTAGTGGCAGGAACAGAAAGCTGAGAGCTCATGGACAGAATCCAAATCGTGAAGCAGAGAGAGCAAAGTGGAAGCCTCCTCAGGATTTTACCTCCCCAGGCCTAACTCCACTGATATTGGTGTACCTCCAATAAGGCTGTACTACCTATACCTCCCTAAATAGCACCAATAACTGGGGATCAGTGTCCAAATGCCGAGACTCTGAGGGAATCTTTCTCGTTCAATTCACTACACTAGTAGATATAGAAAACTGGCCAGTGTGTCTCTATTTTATGAGCTAGTTTTCTTAACCATGCATTTTTAGGACCTGAAGGACACTAAATTTGATTCATAGATTTGAATTTTCTTTGGATACCTTTGCTGGTCTGTGACTATGCATAGTTTCTTTAGCACATGGTATTATTTGGGAATAATGTTAGATTCAGGTGTATGGGTTAATTTTATTAAAATTTAGAGCTATTATGAATTGGTGTTAACTCTCTTCATGAATTCAAGGCTTAATCTTTAAAAAATTTAATCCCTCCCTGAGACTTTTACCACACTAAAAAATTCTAAAATGCATCAAATAAATACATTTTGTTATGTTTTCAAGCTAACAATTAGATCTCAATTCTAACTTCCAAATGTTACTGTGCCTGTAAAGCCACTCAGAGTGGCTCTTCTATGCGAAAGCCTAGAATTAAGGCTGTGTTCCAAATCATCTCCTCAGCGTCTTGCTCAGTGTATTAAAGGTGGTTACTACGTGTTCAAAAAGTGGAAGGGAGACAAGGAGTTTCCTTCCATTTGTTTCTCACTCAGCACAGGACCAGACACAACAAGCCCAAGTGACCATGGACTTAAACCTATACACTTATGAGTAAAAATAAACTCTTTCTCCTTAAAAGTTGATTATTGCAGGTGATTTTCCTCTGCTTTGTGGTTCTAGGGTCTAAATCCAGGATCCCATGGCTATCACTTAAGTAGTTTACCATTGAGCTATACCCAATCCTGTTGTAAAGTCTTGCTATTAAAATGATACTAACTTGGAATAAATTCCTTATGCATAGTTCCTTATAAATAGAAGCATAATGTTAGTGTGGTCTGGAAAGAATGTCCCCCATAGGCTCAGATATTTGAGCACTTTGCTCCCAGTTGGTGGTGCTGTTTTGGGAATTAGTGCAGATTTGCTAGAGGTAGAGTATCACTGGGAGTGAGCTTTGAGAGTTCATAGCCTGACCCCACTTCCAGTGTCCTGGCTCTGCTATATGATTGTGGTCAGAAGTCTGACCCCTCAGCTTCTTGCCCCTGCCTCCATGCCTGTCATGTTTCCCTGCTATGATGCCATTTGGAATCAAGAGCCAAAATAAATTCTATATTTTTCCAACAAGTCTCCTTAAGTCATGTTGTTTCATCACAGCAGCAAAGAGTAGATGGTACTCTTAGAAAAACTAAATGAAATAGTACCCAAGGCAATTGGAAGGGACGACAATGTGCTCGTTTATGGCTTATGGTTTACATGGTGTTTGATCTCAGCAATGCCAACACCTTATGTTCCTCTAGCTCCAAAGGCAATGCTCCTTAACACACAGCTGAACTCTCTAATTGCACCCCCCATGGAACAAATTGAAACTCCTCTGGGTGTTGGAAGACACAAGTGCTGTGGAGTCTAAATCAACTTAAGCAATTTATGAAAAGAAAAGTATTTTTTTTTTGTAGTTGGTGCAGAATTCTCTCTAAACAGTGAGTGTTTGAAAGCTTATTAACTCCAAATGCTGGGTTAAAACTGGATTAAATTAATCTCTTAAAGGTTTTACAAGATAAGTATTTTGAAACCGTAATTTCAAAACTGCATTTAGGAAATACTTTCCCTATATGAATGTAAGAAAATTAAAAATGAGATCGTACTCAAGATAGAAATGAAAATCGCATTATGTATAAATGTTAGAAACTTTATGTTCAAGTATGAAGGCATTTGGATCATTTTGCTACAAGTATTCAGTTACATTCACATCCAGTTAACTGTGAATGTAGAGAATCTGCCAATTTCATTCTGTGTCCATAATTTTCATGCTCTGTATTAAGTATGACTCTTTTGTATGGGGCGTATGCCTCTTTGCCAAAGGGGAATACACTTTCCAGCTGTGTGGATACGAAAAGGAGGTACAGGAGTGTAGAATTCCTCAACTCTCTTTACCCTTTTCTTCAGCATCAGCTCCCTTAGTGACTCACCGGCAGGGTAAACACAAGTTCAAAGATAACAATGAGAAGTTAGTGTCACATGGAAAAACGGGCATTCAGTCCTTTGAAAATGTTCCGACTTGAGGAAGGACAGATGTTATATTGACAATGTGTTAAGTCAGTGTTTTATGAATTATGATAAGAATAAACGGAGTTCTTAAAGGATAAATGAAAGCAATGGTAATTGTATTAATGTCAATTTAACGATCTAGTTAAAAATTTCAGTTTCATAGCTCTGGAAATACACTAAAATTGCTGAATTGCACATTTTCAACGGGTGACTTGTTATGGATGCATTTGCCTACCAGTAAAACTGTTAAAACAAACAAACTACTAACTACTGGCCTACTCTGTTAGAGATGTTTGTTAAAAATTGTCTATTCTGGCTGCAGAATGAAATAGGATTCCATAGTGGGGAATCTTTACTGCACTGGCTGTACGTGCCAAGGAGCAGATAAAGTATTTCAGTATCTTTTTGGCAGGCATTTCTAATTTTAGCAACTACCATTCAGTGAGCTCTTCTAGCTCACTTCACGTCAAGAGAGGTGGAGTTCTTGGTCTTGAGTTTTCAGGTTCTCCGGTGAACTGAGGCAAAGGAAAGGCAAGGAATCCAGCTGCTTTCACTTAAAGATGCCTGTGGGTTGCCCTGCTTGCATCCTGAAGCTTTGGGTATGCCTACCTGTACTGCAGGACCTTTTCTGACTCCCAGAAACAAACAAACAAAACAACAAAACAACAGCAACAAATAAACCACTCTGGTTTCCAAGCTCTGAACTAGATTTGTTTTTAGTACCTTCTTCGTTTGTTGTCTGCATCTCAACAATATTTCCTTGTCCCTCAAATTGAGACTCTACCTTTTCTTCCTTGTAAGTTAGAATCCTGATCAAACCATTTAATTTTGTAGTTATTGTTCAGTCACAGGTAGTTATTAGTCATCTTAAAACACATTAGAAATGGTTTAGAGATGACTTCACCCTTTATATAAAATAGTTTATATTTTATATATAACACACACGTGCTGGCAAATGTTTAGTGTATGAATAGAATTTGGAGCCACTTTTATAAAAATATGGCACAAAAGTAACAACATATAAAATGTTTTAAGTTTTTATGTGACAAAATACTAGTGTTTGAGTCTGTTGATTTCAATGTTAATTCTTGCCATGAACACCCTCCCAGACATATGCACTAGTCGTGTCTATCCAGCTATGGGGATATGTCTTCATACCAGTCAAGCTGTCATGTAAATATATGCATTGTATGGTGATAGATGCAATACAGTGTGGAGATGTGGTAAGCTTAAGTCCACCACTCAGTCAGGGCTGCATGAGTCCACCCAGCCAGCCATTACTCACCTCTTTGGTGACCTGTTTTGAATTCTGTCACCTCTCTCCTCAATATTGCTTGTTCCTCAGCGTTATTTCAACATAAGTGCACAATGTTAAACTGCCATTTAAATGTCTAAACCATACCCTTTCATAAGCTTTGGTTTTCAGCTCAGAGTTAGTCTTAATTATTTGCTATCTTCAAAAGGTCACTTTAAGATTGTAGATGGCTATGTACATGTAAAATTATAGAAGGGCTAAACATTATGATTGTGTAATTTTGTGGGGTTTTTTTTGCCATTGCATAACTTTAATAGTTAACTTGCTATGTTTTTTCTCCTCCTATCTTCATTCCTATATTATATCTGAGGAAAGTTAAAACTCACAAGCTTCATGATCTTACAGAAATATAATTTTGCTAATTTTAATATTTGATTTTGAATTTGATAGATGTCATCATCACAAATTAGAGGAGAAGCCACTAATGCTCAAATTTTAAAACTCATAATAGGTATTTTATGCTACTCACTATTCTATGGAACAATCTAGTAAGTGACTGATTTAAATGATAGAATATTAACCACCTGGTTTTATAGCACAAGCTTGTGTGCCTTTTTTATATCATAATTTTTTTAAATGCAACTAGATGAGGGATACCACTGGAGGTCTTTGATTGCTGTTGCCCTTTTTATTGAATGCTGCTGTCTCCTATAATGTAGCCTGAAGCACAATAACTGTATAAAGTATATATCCAATTCTACATCTAAAGTAATACACACACTCATGAATAAGGGGGAAAAAAGACAAATTTCTTCAGCAAATAAAATTCAATTTTTGGGCAAATGCTCCATTGTGGAAGGAGTTCTGCTGGAGTCCTCTTTCTTAAAGATACGGAAATGAGATATTGAGAGCAATCAAACAATAGAGACACCAACACGTACTCCCTTAGCAGAGTGATTCGGAGTAACTCTAGCAGTGATCGTTTTGTGGGTAGCATGTTCTTTTAACATGACATGATGCTCATAATAGAAATTTATTCTGTGTCCTGGTGGTCAGCGCTATAGACCACCATCTGATTGTGAGCAAACAGAAAAGTTTAAACAGAGAGACCTTTTATAAAACATCTGTCCAGGACTACCCAACATGGTTCCGCTATCCAAAAACAAGGAAAGGACAACCAGAAACAAACAAAAGGCAGAAAACCTGAAGAAACGTCCACAAGAGGAACCCAAGGCAACCAACACATTGATGTGGCATAAATGTAGTACCATGGAACTTAAAAACTTTTGGCAAAACTAAAGAAATTTGAATAAGATGCTAGTGTTTGTTAATAATAGTAGCACTAGGTCATTAAGTGGAACAGATACAACAGTTGAATGCTATCTCGCTAATGAGAGACAAAAGCAGAAACAGGATATAGCAGTACTGTAGATTATCGTCACAGTTTTTCTAAGAACTCTAATTTCCTGAGATTAAAATGTTAAGATTGTACATAATTACACATAATTGAAGAAAACGTAACAGGTGCCAAGTATAATCGAGCTGCCCGTGTTACCCTCGTGCGCCCCTTTCCCGTTCCCTCATCTAACCTTCCTCAGAACAATAAGTAACCAGAACCTCAGGTCTGCAAGAAAAAATGCTTTCCTAACCTCAGTAGGAATCAAAAGTCTGTTTACACTTTAATTATATCCCAGAACTTCAAAGATAAACGTTTGCTCATGCTTAGGAATTTTTAAAAGTACATCATAAATCTTAAAAAAAAATCCTATCCCCCTAAGCTACTTTCAAAGAATTCTAATTACGGCGAAGTTGAAAAACCAGGAAGTCAATGGCTATTATTCACCTGCCTGCTCTTAAAATGATAGCTTTACATTCCTTTATATCACGTGTTTTACAAGTGGTGGAGAGCAACGCTGTAAATCAAAACAATAAAATCCCAGTTTACGTTAAAAAAAGAGTAAAGCCAACTCTCTCCAAAAGCAGCAACTATTTGAGAATTATAAACATTGAAATGAAATTGTGTTTACTATCTTTAGCAATGGATACAGGCAATACTTAACATGCAGGGCCGTAAGAAGTATAAACTGGTCATATGTTTAAGTGAGATGTCTTGTTGAATATACTGAGCTTAGGAAACACTGTTAAAAATTTCACATTTCCAACTTGATAACTCCAGGAAGTAGTAGCATGAAAAATGTATATTATATATGTATTACACTTACCCTTGTGAACATAAATATGCATGCAAATGTGTAGCTAATATGTGCATACATTCTTTATTTGCTTTCCCACATGAATTGTACTTATTCTGGCTACCATGGGTTGTCTTCTGGTTTTTGGCATTTTGTATGATTAACTTGTAGGCAATGAGATTTATCTCTCTGAAATCTGTTCAGCGTGGGGCAGTGTATATGCCTGTCAGGTAAGTAGTGCAGTTCTCAAGGGCCCCTGGGGCACCCAGAATGGCCTCTCTAGTGTAATTAAAGTGAGACTCTGCTCTTCTCTTTCTAAGTGGATTTACTTTAGTGTCTGAGTAAGTGGTGTTTCTTGGGGATTGAATCAGAGACTGGATACAGAGTCCAAACAGTGACTGGGGAAGGAAACTCCATACAGTTAGATGAGGAAGGTTTGCAGTCCCAGGCTAGCTACAAACCCTACCTCTGCTCCTCCAGTCTGCCTTATGAAGATACACTTGATCAGTGTCTCTGAGTCATGTTTCAGTTTACGCAGCTGCACCCGTGGATATGAAATCAGCATAACATGATTACGCGAAGTACCTTACCGGAGCATGCAGCTACTCATAGGCTTTTGCGGAAAACTTAACCAAACTGTGAACATGAGGCTCCAAACAGTGTCTGGCCTGCCCAGTTCCAGCAGCATTCATTGCTTAACAGGCATCTACACATTGCCACACTTTATGACTCTGTTTGAAATTGGCCTTTACTTCTAGTTCCAAGACTCTTCCCAGCCACAGCCAGCCCCCGTGTCTTCATCCTTTCTGTGTGGCATAGCCTAGATTCTGGCTAGGGCAGACTTGCAAGGACATGGGGACATGAGCTTTCTTGTCCAATGTTCCATTTTGTCTTGGGATAAGGTTTTTTTTTTTTTTTTTTGATAGCCTCCACATGGTTTTCTTTTTGACACATAATTTTACTAAGCAGATATTTACTGGGCACCAGCTACACACCACCAGTTAAGCAGTAGAGACCACGGCACATATTTCAACTTGTGGTGTTTACCTTCCAGCAACAGAGATAGATAGTAGACACTTATGTGTGGCTTTATCATGTGACACACACATGCCAAGTAGAGACATAAACCGCAGTGCAGGCTAGGGACTCCCAGGCTCCGGTTAGCAGCTGCTGTTTAATAACCAGGGAAGACTTTGTTGAAGAGAGGTATTTGAGCTTCAGTGATGGGTTCGTTTTTCTGGAGAGTATTTCTTTGCACATAGAATGATGGAGCAACACAAGATGAAAGAACAGATTTGGCCCAATGAAGCTCAGAGAACTACTGAATTTGTTCATCATGGAAGTGTGGGTGAGAGGTTGTTTGTATCAGAATGGGTGACTTGGGCACCTGAATCATTGAAAAATTCCATCCCAGATTAAGTGACATTAAAAGGGCGTGATTAAAGTCCTTTGCATGACAGCTGCAGACCAAAGACCCTCTCACCCCCAGCACTGGCTCACAGCTTACATATTCTCTAAGAGGAGCTTGCGAATCTTGGGTAGGTTCTTGGGATTTTCTTGAGTCTTATGGGCTCCACCTGGAATCTTTCAGTCAGGGGGAATCAGCTGTACAGCAGCTGAGTCTGCGCAGTCAGCTTCACTGCAACACACAAGCTCTACCACCCCCAAACTCAAGACAGTTTCTTAAAGTTTTTAAAATTCCTGTCAATGATTATATCAAAAGTTCCTTAATTGTGCTATGCATGGATTCTTATTTGGATCTTATAAATGAGGAAGTCGTCCCATGCGTGATTGAAAGATGGTAGTTTTTTGTACTAAGCAGATGATGGGCTTTTGCAACCAACCCATCTCATAAGCTAGTTAATGTTCACAGAAGTTTAAGGAGGTGTTGCTAGCCCTTGTCTCAGAGGTGTTAGGACTTCTGTAAAATTTACGACTGTGCCTAAAGGCACAATTAATGATGGATGGAAGGACTTCCAATCCCAACCTCCTTCCCTGTCACCCAGGAGGAATTAGGGCACTGGAGAGATGAAAATCCAAGCTGGGTGCTAATGACTCTAGCTCCCTGCACTATTAAAACCCAAGCGTCGTTCATTAGCTGTGTGTATATAGTCTTAATTACATTTAAGTACAAGTTTCTTGTAAATTATTCCACACTCTCACTGCACCCGTATGATAGCTGTGTCCATTTTAATTGACATGGTCAATCCTCACATTTTTATTTTGCTTTATT
Organism: Chionomys nivalis; assembly: GCF_950005125.1. Taxonomy (NCBI): domain Eukaryota; kingdom Metazoa; phylum Chordata; class Mammalia; order Rodentia; family Cricetidae; genus Chionomys; species Chionomys nivalis. The sequence goes on along the minus strand of NC_080109.1, from coordinate 4,939,996 downwards.
TTGCTTATTGTAAGTTTATTGAAAACCTTGTTTTGAGTCACTGGCAAGACATTATTAAGTCAGCCTTCTTAAAGGCAGATGTCATGTCAATGATGGTACCTTTGGTCCTGAAAACAATGTAATGCTTTATCTTGGACATCACACACCATTATCTTGTCCACTTTTACTTTTCCCTGGTATTTAAGTCAGTCCAAATTATAGCACAAGCTGTACTGGACGGCTGTTTAACAAAAATTGGTTGTGCCGTCTGTTTACTGTTGTTCGGTAGGCCACAGTGGCATAAGTGGGCTTGTTTCTCTTTCAATCATTTCCTTGGCAGGTATGCTATCTGAACATTTGCACTGATCAGACTCACAAATCAAAATTCACTAATTATGGGATTATTTGTATTCACTTTCATCCTGTGTGTTCATGAATTAGTTTCTAAAAAACAAAACAAAACAAAACAAAACAAAAACCTTCTGAAGCGGATTTCAAAGAATACTAAAATTTTCTAAGCTGCATAGAAGATGTGCTTATGTGATTTTCAGAACTGCATCTCTAAGATACAGACTGAAGCCATGCATGTATTCATAGCATCAACCGTCTGGAGCTATGTAAAAGTAAGCTGAAGTAGTCAGGAGGCAGAGCATTGCTACTGCATGTGGCTGGCTAAGTGCTGGGGCTTCCTGGAGGAGTGTTTCTCCTGGGATGGCTTTGTCACTCACTCATTGTTCTGTTGGTGATTCCACAGTCAGGAGCTCACACTCATGCCTTGGACTTCTCTCAGTGTGAGCTTTCTCTCCCCTCCTGAAGCTATTCTGTCTGGTTTTGCTGTGAGTGCCGCATGCCACAACAGAAACATCTTTTATATTGACCTCAGTGTCTTACTTTTCCTGTCTAACTACCAATGTAAGATTGGTTATCCTCCAAGTCCTCTCTTTGCAAATTTCTGTGCATTTCTTTTCACTACCTCCCCCTTGAGCTTAGATCTTTAGTTTCTCTTTCCTGCCCCTTGGTAAAACTCTCTTCAACTTATAGACTTCCTATGATCAGTAAGCCTCTTTCAACAGTTTTCTTTATTATAACATATGCTTGCTGAGGGCCTTTCATGACTTCCTTCATCTCTAGAGTATTCAGTGGGATTTCTGAATAGCTCTCATGTCTGAGCCCCTGGGGTTCCTGGTAAGATTATGGTTTCTGTGCCTGAGAAAAGACTCATTCAACAAAGAGGCTTGCCCACAGTCTGATGCCCTGATGTAGATGCCTCACCTCCTACATGGTGGAAGGAGATAACCAATTTGTGCAGGACTCCACAGACATGTCTACTATGGGCAAAGTCTTGTGTCTGCCTATGTCGGAGAGAAGGAATAGGAAGATCATGGGAGGATGGCCTAAAGGATATTGAGTTTGAAGGAATTAGTGTGACTGTGAATATAATGAATTCAAATATCCTTTGGGAGATTTATGATGGAGCCAGTTTTTGTCACTGAAAAAAATTGGAGACCAATTCAGCTTAGTTTAAACCAAAGACTTTTCTGTTCACTTCATTTGCTCCCAAAAATTAGTATCAGGTTCTAAAATAGTCAATTACATCTCTCTTCCTTGCTGTTTTATGTACAGTCCCACCCTTTTAAAGATCTCCTCATAGTGATAGTGTATGACTTAAACCCTAGCACTAGGGATGCAGAGGCAGGGAATCTCTGAGTTCAAGGAGAGCCAGTTCTACGGAGTAAGTTCTAGGACAGGCAAACAAAGAAACCCTGTCATGAAAAACAAAGAGGAAAAAAATTTCCTGTACATGGCAGCAGATATTAATGGGCCTTCTTTACCAACAACATAAGATTCTCATAAAGAAATCACTTCTGCCCCAAGCTATGCCACTTTTTCAACAAATAGTCAACACACACCCTCTTCTTGGATCAATTTCAAGTCTTGAATTTTTCTTCTCAAGGAAGGAATGGAAAAGTCTACCTCCACTATTGCTTAGCAAGCATCAACTTTATAGTATATGTGTGTGTCGGGGGCTGAGTGTGTTGGGGCTGAGTGTGTTGGGGGTGAGTGTATTGGGGGTGAGTGTTTTGAGCACTGAATGTGTTGGGCACTGAATGTGTTAGGGACTGAGTGTGTTGGGGGCTGAGTACGTTGGGGGTGAGGGTGTCGGGGTCTGAGGATATCGGGGGGGCTGAGGGTGTCGGGGGCTGAGTGTGATGGGACTGAGTGTGTTGGGGCTGAGTGTGTTGGGCACTGAATGTGTTAGGGGCTGAGTATGTTGGGGGCTGAGTATGTCGGGGGTGAGAGTATTGGGGTGAGGGTGTTGGGGGCTGAGTGTGTCGGGGGCTAAGTGTTTTTGTGGTGAGGGTGTCAAGGGCTGAGTGTGTTAAAGGCTGAGTAAGTGTTTTGGGGCTGAGTGTGCTTCTCCTGGGCTTCTAGTGCCTGAAAGACTTAGTGGCTTTCTCGTTTCTCTTCCTTTCAGTTGCTAGGACAGTTCCTGGCTGTTCAGAAAGCACAGCAGTATGTGCAGTGTTCTCCTTTGATACTTTTACCTTTGTCTCATTTGCAGAGTCAGTATGGAGCTCTGGTCCTTTTGTGTGTATACACCAGGCCCCGAGTTTTCAGCTTTTAATGTACAATGAATGTCTTATTCATGAATTTTCTAATTGTGCAACTTAAATTCTATTTGTTTACAAGAAATATTTACTAATTTACCCTGAAAATTATACTATGTTCAAATTCAAGAAAAGGTTGTTACCATGTTGTTGACCATGGTACCTGGTATGGGGACAGTGGAGTCCACCACAGAAGGTATTTTCCTGTACAGTCCAGTCTAGACTGCTGTGTGCTCAAGAGCGAGAATGCCTGGATCCACTGGAATAGCTCCTGTGCCCTCACAGTACTGTTAATAGTTAGTTAGGAGAATAGCTGAGGATGGGCATGGCTGTATGGAGGCACCGAGGACACCCGGAGCTGTGAAGGGTGTGTTTACGGAGACTGATTGCAAGCTGATGCTCCTCATCAAAGAATTCTATGGTAGTGATTTCTAGATCTACTTAACGAACTTCACACTTTAAACTGCTAAGAATTTATTAAATTATCTTTTAAAAATTCTTCAATTATTTCCTATGTTTTTAAACAGTGTATCTCGTAATAGTACATTAGACTCGATGTGTTTGTAGCTTTCATTAATGCTTAATTAACCAGGGTCCGTTAATCCTGGTATCTCTTTTGTTGACGTTTGCAGTTAAAATAGTGGGTTATCTAATCTCACTTGTTTTCTGTGGAAGCTTGGCTACATTCACTTGTTTTGATTCACCCTAATGAAAATGGATTAATTTTTAATGCGGCAGAGCTAACCTTTAATAGGTCTGTGGCATTTGCTGTCTCAGTGAATCATCGCTCAGCTCGTTTGTGTCCTTAACTTTTCCTTTTCACTTTCCTTTCTCAGTTTCTCTTTGTCTTCCTGTGAGTTTAGTCTCATGTTTTGCTCAAAGTCACTTATATGCCACATACAGAAACATGTATGCACACGGACATACGTTGTACATGTTTGTGGTGTCTGTGCGTGTTCCTGTGTGTACCAGTGTGTATGTGTGTGGGGGGGGCACAAGGATACTGGAGGTTGATGTTGGCTTTCATTGTCAATCCATGTCTACTTTATTTTAGTTTAGTTTTTGAGACAAGACTTCTCACTAAACTTGATTTGAATAGACTGCCTGGTCAGTGAGCATCAGGAACCCGAGGCACCCAGGCTTGAGATTACAGTCTCCAGTTGCTAAGTTCAGCTTCTAATTGTTGAGTGTCTCGACTCAGGTGCTCATGGTTGCTATCTCCCCAGTTCAGGTCACACATTTGTTCATCTCTTGGAGAACGAGGTAGAATTTATTATTTTTGGCAACTGTGCTGGGCATATAGATTCTTTCCCATTGATTGCTACATACTGCTGAATATAAACATATTTAGATTTGAGGGGTTGACAAGATGGCTCAGGGGTAGAATTGCTTACTGCCAAGTGTGAGGACCTGATTTCAGTCCCTAGAAATCACGTGGTTGACGGAAACAATCTCTATATGATGCCCTCTAAGTGCAAAATTGTAATAATAATAATACCAAGGACAACACCAATGGACATGCCAAAGTGAATGGGGAAAGACCTTCACACCTCAGCCTTACAAAAAGAATTAGAGAAAACAGAAGAAAGCTGAAAACCTGAGAGGTGTTTTCAGTATCAAATGATCAAACCCGAACCTGCAGGCAAGTAACCTTATATAGAATGAGCGAGTGTATTGAGCAACATATATGTGTATACATATATGCATTGAATAATGAATATTGAAAAAAAAGCCAGGAATTTGAAGGAGAGTGGAGAGGAGTACAGGAAGGGTTTGAAGGGCTCACAGGGAAGGGAGACATGTAATTATATTGTAATCTCAAAAAAAAAAAAAACCCATAAGTTAGAATTATAAGAATGGCTGCCTGGGGGGGTATCTCCTATATCATTCAAGACGTATTGGATTCTGTGAGGAGAACAAGAAAAACATGCTATATTGTCTGAATTCAAAGAACATATACTTTTTTCAAGAACACTATAGTAACAAAGAGGAAGTAGAAATAGCATCTTTAGATGTGATTGCGTACTAGTGTGTTTGCAGAAGTAGTAGACTGGGTAGGGAGGGGCTGTGATAGCTTTGAGAGTAATTAGTACCAACTAGACAAGGCTTGTTGATAAATATGAGGCTGGATCCATGTATTGAAAATTAGAAAGAGTCTAAACCTAAATCAACATGTCCAAAGTGACTAAGAGCCTGTTGTTTTCATTTCACTTTTTGCAGTAATATTTTAGAAAAGGGCTAATGATTTATTATCCAGAGTCCTTTTAATTTCCTTTTTGATAAAATTTCAATTATGTTCCAACTGCACGCTATTAATTTTGTATTTGCACATACTGCCTATCAATAAGAAGATTAATTGACTTTGAATGCATTATTATCAAAATTAAAACGCTCTTAGGACATAATTCATTAGTTTCTATGCCTGTAGCATCCAGTAGGAGAGCAAGGATCAGCCTTGCTGACATGGCCATTCACAACAAACCACAGAGCTGTTTGTGGAGAGATTCACCTGCTTGTGCCCAGAATTTCTGTATGTGTGTGTGTGTGTGTGTGTGTGTGTGTGTGAGAGAGGGAGAGAGAGAGAGAGAGAGAGAGAGAGAGAGAGAGAGAGAGAGAGAGAATGAATAGTGATTATTCAGTAAGGCAGGTAACGTAATAATATAGGTTACAATATCCTATAATAAATAATAAGAAAGTAGTCACTTAGAATTGTCCCGAGGAGGTTATGGATGCAACATCCTTGTTGCTAATTGGTATGCCTTTGATGGTGTGGTAATGATTTTAGGTATAACTGTCCTGTCTGCCATGGGTTCAGCAATGGATAGACAGTAAGCTAGTTTGACAGTGGTTTCTCAGGACCTGCTACATCCTAAGCACCTGGGTAGTCAGTGATAAAGGTGAACATTACATCAAGGTGAGCATCAGGCAAAATGCAGTGAATCCAGGTCATTACTTTGCTGTGAAAGGAAATGTGATGGTCAACATGATTTTCATGGATGACTTTAAAATAGTCTATTTAAATATAGATATAATTAATATTTCCCATCTAAGATGTCAGTAGAATTTGAGCATATAAACAGTGCATTTTTATGGTATTTATTCATTCAGCTCCTTACTGATCAGTCAAGCGCAGAAACTGACAGACTTAAGTCCCCATTATGGCTTCAGTAAAATTAACAAATAATTTATTCATTTACCTGTTTTTTTTTTTTTTTTTTTTTTTTGACTCAGGGTTTTTCTGTGCAGCCCTGGTTGTCTTGTAACTCCCCATATAGACCAGGCTGGTCTCGAACTCAGAGATCTTCCTGCCTCTGCCTCCTGAGTGCTGTGACTAAAGGTGTGTGCCACCCCTGCCTTGCTTTCAATGGTAATGAGTGATCTCATAAGTGAATAGAATGGGGCTCTTTTATTTGTTGTAATTATGGAGTCTGCCTTGTTTTGACTCATAGGACTGAAGTCTAAAGAGCATGACTCTTGCTTGGTGTAATACATTGAATAGTAATTTTTACATTAAAAGCAATATTCTGTTCTTATCTTAACCTTTGTCATCTGTTAACAATTTTTTGCCTATTTCCAAAGAATGCGTTAAAAATAATTATAGCAAATATGGTGTATTAGTTATTTTTGCAATAATGTAACAAAATACCTGGCAGAGGGAAGGGAGGGAAGTTCGTTTGGGCCCAGGGTTTCGGGGGCATTTCCGCCTGTCATGGCAGCATTCCTGGGGAGAGCAAGGCAGAGGCCTCTCTTGACAAGTACTGTGAAGCAGAAAAACAGGTTGGAAAAGGGGCAGAGATAACTTTCCAAGGCCTGGTGCTTCCTCTAGCCAGACACCATATCATAAAGGCCTCACAGTCTTCAAAACAACGTTGTAGCTAGGGGTCAAGCCTTCAACACTGGAGCCACTTTCAGACCATAGCAGATGGCTTTTGTTCTTCTAAATACAGAATCTTAGAGTAGCAAATGCGAGATTGGAGCCAGCGAGAAGGAAGGTTGCAGGACGTTACTTAGTGAACCGCTGTAGTATGGGCAGCAGCTGTTGACTCCATCCAAAGGAGCCAGGTTTTTGTAGGTTTTAAACCAAAGCCTTAACTAAGAGGATTTTGTCCTCTAAAATCCCAACAAGGACATCATTGTGAGAACCTGCAGGCTGACACAGGAGGAAATAGCTTGAGTGCCAGCTGCCCATGCTCCACCTGAAGGCAGGGGCTGTGGAACACATCTGCCCCAGCAACGTGAATGGCGTCACCAGCCGTTGCGGAGAAATTACAAGATCAACAGAAACCCTTTGTCTGAGTAGCTCAATTACTGCAGTTTTTCTAGGAATGTTTCTTTCCTATTCTCCTTTCTTTTTTGAGTAAAAGTCTCTTTGTGTAGCCCTGGCTGTCCTGGAACAACTAACTCTGTAGACCTGGCTGGCTTCAAACCTAGAGATCCACCTGTCTTTGTCTCCCAAGTGCTGGGACTGAAGGTGTCTGTGTGCCACCATGGCTGACTGTATTTTTCCATATTTATCTGTTTTTAAATTTCTAATGTATGGGTAGTCTCCCCCCACCCCGAATTAGCCCCACCCTAGTTTTCCCTGGAAATGTTCATACGATGGGATTTCCCAGCTCATGCTTCTCATGAATTAGGAGTGCGATAGCATGTCATTTCATTTCTATTAGAGAGTCTGAGTAGGAGAGATGGTACTGTCAAAAAAATTAAAAATTGAAGAGTTACATCATCAAAAATGCAAACCCTCATAGCTGTTTATGGGGAAGAAACCATTAATTCTTTCTGGGAATTGTTGAATTTTTGCTGCCTGTGGGATTTCACAGCTGGACTGAGAAACATGCATTACTCTTGTTAATGATACCTGAACTAGACTGTTTCTAGAAGAGTGATTGATTATCATTATTGTGACAGCATCTGCCGCTATCATTTTCTATCACTCACTGATATTTTTACTTATTTTTTCTTTACCCTATGAGGAAGGTGTTATTTATAAGGTTCTACAGATACAGCTTCCGGGTCAGAGTTAATTTGTTCCCTTAGATAGCTGGTACCCCAGTGTCTGTGTCTACTCAGGATGGTGTTCAGAACTCGCTCCATTCCTCGCCAAAGCTGCTACTGAGGGTTGAGTAAACTCATGACTGCTGTGTCCAATGTGTTCAAGTAAAAAACAATCTCTGCTCATTTACAATATGAGTTCTGAATTAGGTTTGTTTCTAAGTTTTCCAGTTACAGAAATCCTTAATCTGCATCGCTGTCAGTGGATCACTCATTTTTAATGGGAAATGATTACCCACAACTAAAACTTGCTCTTTGATATTAATGGCCAATGACTTGCTCAACTACCACCATGTCTCCGGGCATGTTACAGAAAGGACATGACCTATATTGGTTTGCTGAATCTGTGCTCAACTAATTCATCTGAGCACTGTAAAAGTTTGATAAAAGCTTAATCAGGAGTTTTGTCAGTTTATCTGTTGGGAATAGCTGACTAGGGGTCACTACTCTCAATCACACTCTATCAGGCCTTGGCAGACCTCACTGACTAGGGTTCGAATACAGATGTGAGCATCACCGATGTTTTCATCAAAACTTTGTCCCGATCTTATCATCTTCTGAAACAGTTTGCAAATAGAGTTCAGCATATATTTTCATTAAACCACTTGTGCTTTTGTTCTCTCTCTCTCTCTGTGTGTGTGTGTGTGTGTGTGTGTACTTTACCAGATGACTACATTTGGGGATATGAGCAGAAATACTAAAATAATGCATTTTAGGAAGAATTACATTCTCTAAGATACTTTTACAATTTTATGTTGTTCTGTTACCTTAGCAATATTTATGGTGCACACTGTTATAGTTTACTAGTGGAGTTTTATATTGGCGTTTTTATCAACACAGTGACTATTCAGTTTTCATTTTATTGTGTACCAAGTTCTTGGTACAAGAAGAAGAAATCTTTTAGGGTTTCTCAGTTTGGTTCTAAATAAATCACCCAAAGCATTGTACATGTACTCTGGAAACATGGGAAAGAAATCTGAACCCTAAGTAATCTGGGAATATTGTTGGTGGCAGGCCCCAGAAACCCCTAAAGTCACCAGAAAAGCTTTCATGGGTCTGAGTGCTGGGAGGCATGGGTCAGGTAGAAAAGGACGTTTGGCAGCACTGTGTGCCCGATGCTGAAGTGGCAGTTCCTGGGGTCAGGTGACACAGCCACTGTGTTTAAGTGGGTGGGGCGTACATTAGGTGGGTTATTATGTTTGGATTCCCAAGGCTCAGATTACAAGGAGTTACACAATGCGCCCAATAGCAGTTGGATGTATTCCATGCAGGTCATCCTGTTCTCTGAATATGACTTTCAACTCATCCCTCTTCCCGTTGCTTCTGCCACCACACTTGGCACAAGCAGGATCCAAGCCACAGCTCACTCTCTTTGTAGTCATGTGCTGGGAACATTCAGTCTGCACGTATGAACTCAGATGACAGGCATCCTGCTTTCCCTTAGAAGACCTGATTAAGGATGGATGAAAACAAAAACCATTAAGTAATTAACTGACTAACCAAGATAATGACACAAATACACATTGTAATATAACACACCACTTTTCCTGTCATCCAACACTTGAACCATTCTACATTTTAAAAATAGGTATGTATGGAACAGCAGTTATTGAAAAAGAGGCCAAGAATTTGAAAGAGTGAAAGGATGGATCTATGGCAGGGCTTGGAAGGAGGAAGGGAAAAGGTAAAATGATGTAATTATATTATAATCTCAAAATTAAAGTACAAATGTGTAAGAACACAATCTCAGCTATGGCCAGTCCTACATACAGAAACTTGCAAAGTTGCCATTGAGATGTCCATGTGCCCCAGAATCTGCTCCTTATGAAAGAAAATTGCCAAAAAAAAAAAAAAAAAAACCTGGCAAACCTCAAGTTCAGAAAATGAAACCGAATGGTGCCTACCAGCTACAGGTCTGCTTTTAGTCCAGATATTCCTAAGCTTAACTGCTCTGAATGGTTCCCGGGAGGTGAGTAGCTTGGAGCTCTATTGACCTAAGAGCTTTAAAAAACAAAACAAAACAACAAAAACCTGCATTACAGGCTCACATTGTAATATAAACATTTTTACTGTATCAGTAGCCATACATCTGGACAAATGGCTATTAAGTGCCTGGAACTTAAAGAACCAACATGAAACCCAGTTTTAACAGGCAGGTTAAGTAGTTTTTCCTTCCATATATCATGACAACAATAACCCTTCTTTCTGAGTAATTTTGGAACACTGTGAGAGATGCCTGCCCCCTCACAGAGGCATTTATATTAGAAAGGGCAAAATGTGCTACAATGGAAGGTGGGATTAATAACAGTTATGAGGTTTAGGGTTGTTGCCACACCTGTGTGGGAGATGATGCAGTCACAATGGGTAATTGGTTAGATACAAGTATGTGAGGAAAGTAACAATAGGCTGTGTGACGAAATCACGGATAAGGGGAGGCTAGGCCTCTGTCTGGACATGACAATTAGATTTCTGAGGATAACAGCTTTGAGTGGAAGATGAGAGGTTTGGAATGCTCCAGGATGGAGTCTGAGTCCTTTTCTGAATTCCTAATCCCTTGGTTGGAGACAAACAGAATGTTTATTCTTTCAGAGTTCTGAGGGAAGCTCACAGGGGAATCACTAACATGAGATGAAGCTGAACATTAGATCCCTCTACAGGAGTAACTCAAATTATGGCAGTAATCAACAAACTTTTCAAAGTTGGTTCCTCTCTCTCTCTCTCTCTCTCTCTCTCTCTCTTCTTTATCCTATTCCCCAGGCATGAGTTCTTGGTTAAGCAATAGCTTCTCTAATTATAGAAAAGTTGTATGTGCCTGGTTTAACATATGCACCAGAGGCTCATACACAACTTGGTAAGAAATTTAAAAATTACCGATAATAAATATAAAGTGATATCGTATAAATCCAAGGGTGTGAGAAAAAAACTGAGCAAAAACATGTGTTACAATATAATGCAAATCTGGAAAATGAAGGAAGATCAAGAGCAACTTACCAGTTCAAGGTATTGGTAAAAAAGTTTTTAAAGTGAGGGAATTCTGAATAAAGCCTTCTGCATGATGCATGGAAGAACGTACTTGATGTATGGCAGGAGGCTGAAGAGCAGCCAGTGGAGGAGCCCTTGCCTTGCATGAAAAAGTTCCTGGTTGTTCTCAAACCCCATTCCACATAGGGGTTGTTTCCTTAAGGGTCTGATGAATCTACATCAAATTGCAAATGTTTAGGTGGATAAGTATATGCACAAGGTTGAGTTATATAACAATGTTTGTGTAGTGGTAACTAATAAATTGTAACAAGATAAAGCTTATACTTTGAGATATTATGTTTCCTTTGCCTACATTCTATTCTTTAGCAAGATGCATGTGATATTTCAGAAAAATGTAGAATGAAGATAAGAATGTCCAACTTGAGCAATAGAGCAGTTGAGATCTCATTACTTAATCCCTGGCAACCCGCAAACTCTACTGTATAGACCCGAGGGACCATAGGACTCCTGTCCCAGCTGACATGAACCTGAATGACTACAGTCTTGTGGAATTGTTTATATAACCCTGTAGACATATTTAAACATTCTGTTGGTATTTACCAAAAAATGTTTTCTGAAAGTGAGTGATATATAAATATTTTTTACTCTAAACTAAAGTATCAGAGAAAACAACAAATTGTCTATTTTCCCTTTATTGGCTTTGTCTCTTATTTTTATGTTGATACTGGCATGGATATGTGAATTTTTCTTATCTGATAGAGGCTTGTTCTTTGAAAAACATTAATAATCTTTGATATTACCAGTTTACTTATTAGTGTGAAAAATGAAAACTGTCTGATTTCAGGGAAGCTATAAGCATTAATATTTTATCAAACTCATGACATATTACTCTGTGAACATAAATATTGTGGCAGATGGAGAATGTCAGAGGAACATGGCAGACAGACCCCTGCTCTATGCATCACATGTAGATAAAGCAGAATGAGAGGAAACCTAACATTTAGGTGGATGGGTTTCCAGCTTATAAATAATATCAGTAATTTGTAAATCTATAGCAGCTTTTACCATCTACTCTAGGGAATGATGTTCAGCTGAGAGTATAGTCATCTTTTCCCATCCTGCTGGATGTGTGATCAAATGTGTGAATATATAAATGGGTTCTCTACCAGTAAGTAATAAGGCTCCATTTTAGGATGCATTTGTGTGTGCACACATACCTACAGAAACTCTAACAGAAGGCTATCATTTATGATATTCTAGCTGCAGATGATAAAAGGCCACAAATTAGACTGAAATGTAAGGTTCGGTGTCGCATAGAATAAGCAGTCTAGAATTAAGATAGTTAAAGGGTCAATTTGAGGACTCAGTGATGGCTCACCTTGTATTTCTCTATCGTTAAGCCTCAGGCTTGCCCCAGCCTTAGCAGTCCTCAAAGTTGAGTCCAGACAGGAAAAGGAGAGCTATTCTACCAACACGGCTTTGTGTCTTTGGAAAGCCACCTCCCCGCCATTGGCCAGGTCTGGGTCCCACAACTGGACTCAGGACATTACTCCCCGAGGGGATTTGGACTAACTGTATTTGTCATAACTGTGTGCTTCACCACTGACCCTGGAGTGGTATTTAGCATTTAGCGAAAGATGTGATCCCTTTGACGACGGGACATGAGGTTGAGATTCTGCTAGGAGAGTTTAGAGAGTTGAGTTGATGACAAAATTGTGTCCGAAACAGATTAATTTAAAATGTTTTCTATAACTTGCTAGACAGTAAAGTCTTTTAAAGATATATAGTTAAAATTTCCCTAGTAGATGTCTGAGTCTTACTCTTTGTGAAAGTCTGCTTGCTTGCATCTTCTTGACAATAGGATATCTTCATGTTATCATTGGATTAATTATACTATGTGTGTGCTTGTGGTTTGGACCAGATTTTTCTCTTTTGCTCCTGTTAACTCCTAAAAAATTTTCATCTAGACTCTAGCTTCTCTCATCATATTTTTAAAGAGTAAGCAGTTTTGAGTTGATTTGTGATAGGCACACAGTTTAGCTTATTGACCTTGGGGACAGAAGAAAGTTATCTGCCATACTTGTCTGTCAAATGAGTGAAGTTTCTTTCTGTCCGTGTCACACACCCGACCCTAAATATTCTATCCACATAATTACATAGATTGTAGACACAGAAATAACTAATAATCTCTATACATTGTAACATACTGTGCTTGATTTTACAACCTATACATTGTAGCATACTATGTGTGTAAGTGCTTGATTTTACAATGTATACATTGCAGCATACTGTGTTTGTATGTGCTTGATTTTACAATCTATTTCTCTCTCTCTCTCTCTCTCTTTTTTTTTTTTTTTTTTTTTTTTTTTTTTTTTTTTTTTTTTTTTTGGTTTTTCGCTACAGGGTTTCTCTGTAGCTTTGGAGCCCGTCCCAGAACTAGCTCTTGTAGACCAGGCTGGCCTCGAACTCCCAGAGATCCGCCTGCCTCTGCCTCCCGAGTGCTGGGATTAAAGGCGTGTGCCACCACCGCCTACCCAATCTATTTCTCTTATGAGAAATAAAAAGCAACAGCAAGGATAAGAATTCTTCAGATTTTACAATTGATACATATTGACTGACTTCAGCAGAGCTTACTAAATAAAAGGCATAAGAGTCTGATGGATTTTATGAACTATAAATAGATTTAAACTAAAAAGCGGTAGATGAGAGCTAGAGAGTATTCACTAAACCCTGCAATCAGTGCCCTTGGAGTTGCTTCTATGCCGAGTTGGCACCTGCATTTCTCTAAGGATGCCAAGGCTGAATTTTAATGACAACTAAGAACTCGGAAGGTGAGGAGTACTGCCAAAACCGGCATAAAATAGAAAGACCCAACAAGTTTTGGAGCATTCACAGCTATTGTATTTGTTATATAACTGTATGTATATATTGGCATTTCTAGAGACAGTCTGGCTGCTGGATCCTCCTGCTGCAGTCTTCCAAGTATTGGGATTACAGGTGTGCATGGCTGCACCTGGCCAAGTAAATTGATTTATTAAATAAAAATGAGAGAACAAAGTCAAAGGGTCAATATGAGGAATATGTGAGTGTAATAACTGAGTTCTTTAATTTGTTCTCTTTATGGGACTATAACAGAGGTCTTACCATAAGTTGTAATTAACTTATAATGAGAGTTTAAAACAAGTTATATGTTTACATTGCCTTGATAAAATACCCTACAGAAACAACTGAAGGGAAGAAAGATCTCTACAGTTGAAAAGTGCCATCTCCATGGTAGAGCTGGTACAGCAGCAGGATGCGGAGAAGCCGGTCATGTTGCCCCATAATTAGGCAGCAGAGAGAGGCGAACACTGCTTCTTGTCTTCATCCCCTTGATCATGGTTCCAAAACTCGAGCCTGTTTGTAGTGCTGCTCACATTCAGTTTGGATCATCTCCCTTCATTTAGAACTTTCTGGAAACATTGTTGTTGGCACGCCAGAGGCCTGTTTTCATAGTGATTCTAAATCTAGCCAAGTTGCCAGAGAAAATTTACTATCCCACATGATCTGTCATAGGTTAGAGCCACATATTTAGTAATCGATAATTCAATATGATACTTTTATTGAGCTAGATTCTTAACATTTATATAGTGTGGGTGTATTAGATATCAACAAATTAAATTTTGTTATGTGTTTTAAATTAAACATTAAGCTTTTTCTTTTTCCTTTGAACATAAAAATAAAGATGCTTAGAAGGTACTTACTATCAGCAAATAAAATGCTAAAATCTTGAAATTTCTCCTACCATTGCCTTCCAAGTGCTGAAGTTACTTATGGCTGCACACCTTCAGTCCCAGCTGTGTGTCTTGTGTAAGGAGTATGAAGTAGTACGATCTAATGGTTATTTTATTTATTTTGACCCGGGATACTTAACTGTTTAAAGTTTTACCTGTTAGAAAGGGAAGCTTATGTAAAAAATGCTGATTTTTCTCCTGGTGAGTGATATGTAACCTCTGCCAGGCTGGACTCTGGGTATTAAGGTAAAAACATGCATTCCATGAAGAAGACTAAGGATTTATTACCTCCCCACTGAAATTTTGTAGACTGACCTTGGGAACCATAAAATGTCTTCCACACTAGCTCTCCTTCTTATCTTTTTGCCTAGGAAGCCACCCCAGACTTGACCTCAGAAATTTTCATCATTTTAGCAACAGGAGAAAGAATTCCTGCACGAAGATTGGGAATGCCTTTAGCAAACACAGAGACAGCACAGCCCCCCTCACCTGTTTATGCTGACATTGTTTTCCACCTGATCACGTTCAGCTTTCCTTCTAGGAGGATACAACCTTACATTATGGAAGAAGTATTCATGATTCATGGGCAATTATCTGATCTTAATACTTCTACTAAAAACAGAGTCCATGGAAAGTTTTGAATGGCTAATGGAGACAGACAGAATTTAACTCCCTTTTCAAGATTAGCATAGGAACCATTTGCCCGTCAGCTCACTCCCCAAGGGTGGAAATGCATTCAAAATGGACCTCAAATCCAAAGCAAAAGTGACAGCCAGCATGAAATAGTGCAAAATTCCTGGACTATCCTTTAAGCTACACTGATATAGTGAGCTATACTTTCAGTCTGTTGACATAACAGTTTAGAAGATAATGTTAGGTACAGTTGTATTAAATATATATACACATATAAATATTATAATATTTAATTAACAATATATAATTAAAATATTGTGATATAATAAATGGCATATATGAATATTATAATACTATATATAAATAAATATAAAAACTAATAGTTTTGTTTGTGTGTATATATATCTTACAACTGTACCTAACAGTTGTTCATATATAATATATAAATGTCATATATAATCCCTGAGCTCAAAGATGCTATTATCTTTATTGAGAAAGCTAGTGTGATTCAAGTCTGTGTAATAATCAATTATTTTTGGCAGTGCTCAAGCAAATTTGTTTTCTTCTGCATATTATAAATAGAAAGTGTAGTCTGTTAAGATAATAGCCTAACAAAATACCACACAAGCCTTATGCATTTCTCCAATATGATCAGTTAGCCTCGTCTGAAGTTTATACCTTGATACTGGGGCCATGACAGAAATAAATCTATCAAAGAGAAAGTACTGCAGCAGGCTGGGACAAGTAGCCCAAGATTCTGACGAGCAACCCAGGACACTTTCTCTCTTGGAACCCTTCACCAAATCCTAGTTACTTTGACCCAATTATTTCATTGAACAATTAGGTGTTCATCTGCAAATCACAAGTTGGATCTAATGGCTTCTTAAGCTCTTTCTTTTCAATATCGTGTAGGAGTAGAAAATATGCCACTACTCAACTGTGTGTCAGAGATGGATAGATATATTTTTAAAAGTGCTTAGGGATGAATGATATCATTAGTTTCCCACTTACCTACTTACTTATTTCGCAAATACTTGTGAAGTAGGACAAGGAGGAAAGCCCTGAAGCAGGGAACTTAACCTTGTAAATGGGCTGGCTGAGAACAACTAGCCATTGGTTGCATTAGTTATATGGTTGTGAGACAAACGGGGTGGGGGGGGATACTAGAGTACATTATTAGAGGCTGTCCCAATGTGGTAAACAGGGAAGATTGTCTCTGTGCTGTGGTAGGAACAAAAACAAGCAAGCAAACAGACCCCAAAGAAACACTGTAATATAATTTGGGGGCATGATGGTGTCTGGTTGGGGATCCCCAAAGGCATGGTCTCAGAGGGTTATTCCATTTTAATCCAGCTTCTCTCTCCCGAATGTCCTAGAACTCGAAAGTCTATATAAGTCACTTTTATTTCACAAAATTGAAACATGAAGTAATTTGCTCTGCTTTGCCTCGCATTGTGGTTGTACTTTTCCAGAATGTGGTGATTTCTGTTGTTATGGCTATGCTGACTCAATTGATGCTTTGCACGTAGCATGTGCCCAATTCATATTACATATGGTCTACATCTGCCAGACACAAGAAAGAGCTGAGAATAAAGAAGTGATTTTTATGAAAATAACTTAGCCAATGGTAAATGTTCCTTATCTTGTCATGGTTTAATAACTGACTTAGAATTGTGTAGTCAGGATTATTTGAGTGGGGCATTTACAATTTTTCATGGATAAATTTTATATTAAAGAACAGTAATGTTGAAAACGAAGCTGGACACTTAAAATTCTATATTTTCCCTGAGGTTAATTGAGATGATCAAATAGATGGGCTGCTTCTTTTGACATTCTGGACTGCTTTTGATTGTTAAAGCAATATACTTATAGATTTGTTAAGACGTGCATCAGAGATTACACTATTTTAAAAGAGGACACAGTTTCTTATTGTGCTTTGGAGCTGTGATGAAATCAGTTTTTTTGTTTTGTTTTTTGTTTTTGTTTCAAAATTTTTTAAAAACGTGCCATTAACAGTTTGAAAGGCTTTTCAGTTCCACAGCTTGGATAAAGACAGTCATCCCACCATATTATGTAAAAAGCAACTCATGGTTCCAGAGTTCAAGTATCTGCAAAGTCCTTATCAAGCTCTGTATCACAGAGAAACGACTGCTCCTATGACCCTCAGCAGCGTACAGGTGGTGTATTCAGGGAGAGTCATGGTGACAAAGGCCATGAGCAATCATGAAAGTGACTTAAGATGTGTGTGTGTGTGTGTGTGTTCGTGTTCACATATGTGTCTGCGTGCACTTCTGTGTATCTATGTAGAGGTCACAGGTCAAGATCAAATGTTCTTTTCTCCAGTCTCTTCGCCTACATTTATTTTGAGTCAAGGCCTAGGCATTTGGATATATTGGCTGCCCATGAGCCCCAGGAATCATCTTGCGTCCAACTCCCCAGTGTTAGCATAACAAGAGAATGGGGTCAAGACTGACTTTTTCCATGGGTCCTGGAGAGGCCACCTCAGGTTCTCATGCTTTACAATGACCCCAACTCTCCAGCCCATGGCTGAAGTCTTTAAGTTCTTTCTTGTCCATGACCTTTCTTGTTTGACAGTGCACCTATCTTGCCTCCATGCTTCTTTGTAATTCTCTCTGGATAACGGGTAAGGATTCAACAACATTTGTTCAAAAGTGTATTGTGAGTGTGAGACAGAACAGATGAGACAGGCTTAGAACGTGTTTAGTCCTCAATGAGCACTCAGTTCCTACAAGCATTTCACCTGTTCATGAGGATATTCTTGAGTCATGAAAGCCTCTTATTTGTGTGTGATTGGTTCTGTGAGGAGAACGCTGGAGGAGCCTCACCTTTATGTTCTCATGCCTTTCTAACATGGGGCAATGATGAAAGTCAGGTCTTCTTTTGGGAAGCCCGTTGAGTTGATGGGCAGGTGGTGCCATGCAATTGGAATACTGCTCTGTTCTTAGTGATTGTGAGCTTCCCCTTTGATTCTGCCTTCATTTCCCGCCTCTGGATCATTTTGTTCTTACATTGGCTCAACTCTCTGTGGGCTCTTTGTTAAAATCTCTCTTGACTTAGGATAATTAATTCCTTAGCATTTATTGATCATATAAAATAGTTTAAAGATTGTTTCTTCGAATCTGGGTTGAGTCACATTTGCTGTTTATTTTGTCTCTGCTTTGTCAGTATCGACTTGCCATTTGCTTGCATATTCATAAGTGTCTTTCTCTGTATTCATAATTTCTTTGGCAAAGAGACTTGTGAAGACACCAAGATTTTACTGCATGTAGTGTGGGCTATCTTGTCCTGTCTCAACTGACACCTGAATGTTGGTCACTCTCTGAAGAAGGACACTTAAAAGAAACCCCATAGTAGCTCAGAATTGAGAATAATGGATGGTTATTTATTTAGGAATAGACTCACAAATCAGAATCCTCTACTGAAATGGAGAACAGAAACTGAATCTCGCAGTTGGAAAAGAGGCCGGACACATGCTCTGCATAGGCATAAATAGTATAAGAGGCCACACCCCAGTGGGCGGGTAACTTAAAGGCTATTGGCTGTAGGACTTGCTACAGCAACTCTCTTCTTCCTAAATGATAATGTTCATAGACTAGGGTTCAGCCCAATTCTCCATGGCTAGCGTCATATGAAGTTATGCCAGAATGTCTTTCCTTGCTGTGGTGCTGGAGAGGAAAACCCAGGGGTACTGTATAAGCCAAGTGGGTATACAAGCTGAGCTGCTGAGCCAGTCAAAGTTGGTCTAACTCATTGCCTCCAATGCTCTCTTACTTTGACCAAAAGTGGGTTATTATAGGCATCTGCAGATCCTGCCCCTCACAGTTCTCAGAAGAATTCTTTTATTTATTTATTTATTTATTTATTTATTTATTTATTTATTTATTATGTATACAATATTCTGTCTGTGTGTATGCCTGCAGGCCAGAAGAGGGCACTAGACCCCATTACAGATGGTTGTGAGCCACCATGTGGTTGCTGAGAATTGAACTCAGGACCTTTGGAAGAGCAGGCAATGCTCTTAACCTCTGAGCCATCTCTCCAGCCCAGCAGAAGAATTCTTAATACTAAGATCCTAAAACTCTACCTTATACACTAGGGTCAGTGTCTGCCAACTTTCTGTCTGTCTGTCTGTCATATATGTATATGTTCTTCTGTTTCTGGTAATGGTTATCTTTTAATTTTCATATGTGTAAGAGTTTGGTAAAAGCTTAGAACAAATAAACCCAGTGTCTAACAGGGAACTGTAAGAGAAACAACGAAGCACAGCCTTTCCTTCTCCCAGGAAGATTAGTCCTTTGTTTATAGTTTTAATTTTGTTTTGGGATGGATCTCTGTAGACCATGCTAAGCTGCCAGGAGCTGGTAATCCTTGGTCTTTGCTCTCAGGTAATGGGACTGAAAACCTAGGGTTTGCTTTTTTGAGGTAAGTTCGACTGTTTGTTTATCTTTCTACTGTATCTGCGCTGAGTTTACCCCTTGTGGAAATTCTTTCCAGAAACTCAGAATCTCTTGCCTAGAAATGGGTTTCAATCATGTTAGAATTTTCACCCTTCTTAAGCATCTGAGAAATCTCTGAAAATTATGCCTGTCATGTTGAAGTTCTCAAAGCTATTCACTATGTCATTAAAACATTCAAATAAATGTTGATACTAAGCTTCTGACCTATGACATCTGACTGTGTTAATTCTATGATAAACGGTGTGTACTAATTTTCCTGCCATGCTTTTATAGCTAAATCAATTTATTAACTGCGCAGTACACAGCCGCACTTGGTTGTCACCGGTCACGCTGTGTGAACTCAGCGTTGTTCATTCTCACACACCGGAGCGAGTGTTCACGTCGATGCCAGGCTGTTGACTTACCCTTCAGCATGAAAGGCGCTTCAGGCCTCCCGTTCTGCCGTGCCACATCTTCTTCAGTCATTAATCTGCAAAGTGCTGATGGAGCGCTAAGTGCTTCTGCCACAATAAACAGAGGGTCGGACGCACGGTAGCTGTTCGTGGGTGGGGGAAATCCTTGGTGCTGGGTCTAGTGATAACTGTGTCAGTTTCAGAAAATGTGGTGAGGACCTGTGCAGTGCTTTTTGTCTATATCTGCTTTCTCCCCACTTCTGTATTTATTTCATTTTAAGTGACAATATTCATAAATTATGAACTTCCAGACTATTCTATTATGAGTATAGTAAGTCATATACTACGCTTGAAACTAAAGTGGTGGACACCTCAGCCAAGGTTCCACCCTCATGAACCTGTGTGTGATTGACATCCCTTCGCATCTTCCACCCAAATCAGATCAGCTTGTGTTCCTGTTCACTAAATACCTGTCCTTGCAGTGAGGAGCCTTTGTGAGCTTTCCAAATATTCATTCATTTGACTTTTAATAATATGCCTATATATGTGTCTCTGTGGAGATAGATGAATGTGAGTGCAAGTGCCCTAAGAGACCAGAGGTGTTGGATTCTCTGGATCTAGAGCACAGGTAGTTATAAGCTGCTGGATGTGGGTGCTTGGAACTGAACTCAGATCCTCTAAAAGAGCAGTAAGGGTTCTAAACAGCTATGCTATTTCTGCAGCTCTGCCATAGACTCCTACAGGAAGATATGGGAAATATCTAAAGAAAAAAATATATACATATATAACAAGCACATCTTGTGTATTATATAACACACACACACATATATGCACACACACACACATTTTTAATCTCTAAAGTAGATTGTATATTGTTAGCAACAGATGTTCTTATGTGTTATACAACAACCTCACTCAGGGCCTGGTGGTGTCATAGATCACTGTAAGAAACCATGTTCCAGAGCCTCATTGCTGAACGGAACATCCTAGAAGGATGTTGGCTATCATGGCCACTTTAGGAACTGCTTGGTAAAAGATTGGGGCTATTGTCAAAGTTAAACTGAAATCAGTAGCTGATGAGCCACGGATACTGATGAGTAATGAACAGCACTTCCCGCAAGTGTAGGGTTTGCAATAAGCAGCGTGTTTTCCACCTTTTATATCTCTTTATGCATCACATATATGCATATATTACATAAATGTGCATTCTTGCACTGCAGTTAGTCCCAACGGATGCCTGGAAGGGAAATGCTTTTATTGTCCCCAAAGTAATTCTAAAGCGAACGATAGTTACATAGTTACGTGTTTATTCTGTGCAAGATCAAGTTGAAATGTTGTACCCAGTAGCAGATCAGGAACAGTGGAAACAATATATCCCGAGGCTTGCTTTGCAGCCTTCAGCTATTTCCAGCCTAGCTAAGAAGAGGGAGCCTAAACATATCCGGCAATTACAGAGCAGTCGGGTCTACAAGCCTCACTTGCACAATGCCAGTCTGAAAGATGTGCCTTGGGCATTCAGAGGGAATGAGATCATTGTGTGCTGTGTACCCCCGGCTTTGTGTAACACATCACACTCACTGGTCCTTTGAAGTCTTGAGTCAACAAGGTTTCCCAGTCAAAGTGCCTTGGCGGCCTTTGCTGATGGATGTGTTGGAAGCAACAAATCCTTCATTAGATTTTTTGGATTTGAAGATCTAGTCTTATTTTTGCTTCCTCCATTGCAGGATATGCCATTCAGGTTTATTAGTGTGTGTGTGTGTTTGCATATGTGCAAGCAACTGTACATAATGTAATATGTACACATATACATAAACTTCATTTTATCACTGTATTGTGACACACAAAATGAACACACTTAAAATTGTGGAGCAACTGTGACTGCCATGATTTAGTCGGAGTAGACAAATGTATTAGTCTTTGTCCATAGTGGTAAATGAGAGCTCACTTCCGTGTGCCCAACACTGCATTAAGAGGGTTCTTTTTATAAACAGGATATTTACTGTGTTAAAATCTATTTCTAATGTCTCTAAAGTTTTCCATTGAATTCTTGTGAGCCTAAAAATGTATAGATGTTTTAAGCCATGAAAAAGAGCATTTAGGGGGCTGGAGAGATGGCTCAGAGGTTAAGAGCACTGCCTGCTCTTCCAAAGGTCCTGAGTTCAATTCCCAGCAACCACGTGGTGGCTCACAACCATCTGTAATGAGATCTAGTGCCCTCTTCTGGCCTGCAGGCATATATGCAGACAGAATATTGTATACTTAATAAATAAATATTTAAAAAAAAAGAAAAGAAAAAGAGCATTTAGACTTATCTTCCTATGTACAAATATGAGGGATGTTCTAAAATTTATTTGTTAAAAAATACTTGTGTAGAATCTATTAGCCATGTGTCACTCAAAAATTCAGTTTCATCTGAAATACTGTTTTTAAGTCAATCAACTTAATGTCTAACCTGAATTTTGTAAGCAGTTTATTGTCAGGTGTACTTTGTCCTTAATAAGTAATATTATTGCTGGGTGTGGTTATGCATGTCTGTGGCCTCATCCCTCAGGGAGCTGAAGCAGGAGTTCATAGCTAGTCTATGAACTTTTAATGCTTTTTCCCCAATATAACTCAACCTTTATATAGTTTCTTTGAATTTTTCAATCATTTCACCATACATTACACTTTTTGGCCATATAACAAAAATCTAATCAGACAGAAAAATGGTGCAGGATAAAATAATTTGAACACAAAATTACTTTCCTAAAACATGTCTTAACTAGCTTTCACTCACACAAAAGTGTTTTCAGCGTATGTCATGCTTCATACACATGTGGAAACTAATATGAATACACACATACTTAGCAAAACTTGCTGAAGGCTTTGATACATCCGAGAGCAGTAGCAGAAGGGGTCTCTGCAGAGGGTTCCCTTGTTCACCCCTTCCTCACTCACTCGAACCTGATGTCCTAACTGCAGCTTTTCTCCTCTTCAGTCAGAACAGCACAGGGGCGCTTTGGGTAGACCCATTGATTTCTTGTCATTAAGCCTTTAAGTTCTTGATCTGCAGTATTTGCCAGAAGAATGTTTTGTTGCTAATGTTTATCGGGAGCTTGTTATGCAGTTAGCCTTGTAAATTGGTTCAGTCCCTGTTTTCAAAGCTGCTAAAGGTGCAGCCCTGCCTGCAATGGCAGTCCATCAGAGTGAGCGCTAAAGGTGCAGCCCTGCCTGCAATGACAGTCCATCAGAGTGAGCGCTAAAGGTGCAGCCCTGCCTGTAATGGCAGTCCATCAGAGTGAGCGCTCAAGCATCTGCCGTCTCCTCTCACTTCTTTGCCAGACGTAGACTCTAAAAATGTCTGCGTGCAGTGGTCCTGTTCCTATTAGATTTCTCAGCACATGCACTTCAGCATATGCACCTCTTAGCATTCAGTATGTTTATTATTATTATCATTATTATTTCATTTTTAACTTAACCTTCATATAATTTTTTCAAACTTTCAAACTATGCCATCATACATTACATTTCTTTTTTGGTCACATAAAATACGATACATGTTAAGCATATTGTACTAAAATCAGCTTAAACTAGAAAACTATGTCAACAGTGGCTGGAGAGGGTCCCTCAGTGGTTTTAGGAAATGACTTTTATTAAAAAAGAGTTTCTTAATCTTAAAAGTATTATTGTACCAATTGCATGAGGCTGAACTTTTTTTTGAGGCACAAAATCTATATTTGATTTGTTAAATACCTGAATTAACAATCTTGTTGAAGTGAGTTCATAGTATCAATTTGTTTATAGGGGAAGGCGACAGAAGACTCTGACAGAGCAGGGGAAAGTCCTAGTTTGAGTCTCTAGAGAAGAACATATTTCACAGATGCTGTATGCCTCCAGGAAATATTCTTAGAAATACAGTCTGAACTGTACATTGAATGATTCTTGGAATGATGGCTGTCCAGCATTGCACCCAATTCATAGTCTACAGAAATAGTCAAAATATTAAAAGGTGTGATGTCTTTTTATTATTATGAAAGGCATATTTTCTTAAATTAGAAATAAAAATCACAATTCAGTTATGAAAGTTAAATCTTCCATTATAAGTGAATAAAAAATTAACAAAGTTTGAAGAACAAGCCCCATGCTGAAAGTATTAGTCATTTAGTTTAGTCTAAAGGGATCTTTTTATCTATCCATCTGCCTGCCTTTCATTCTGTATGTTTGTGTGTGTGTACATGCCTTCTAATGCCATGGCACACATTTGAAGGTCAGAAGAAAATTACAAGAAGTCAGTTTTCTTCTTTCTTCTACATGGTTCCCAGGATCACCCTCAGTTCATTAGCCTTAGTGGCAAGATCCCTTAACGTCTAAGCCATCTTGCTGCTCTTTTTACTCATTTTGTTTCATAATAACAGACATCAATAGGCCTACTTGCTGAAATACTTTACCTTCTTAAATGGATTATTTTGGAATGTATGAGATTAGCTCTTTATTTACATATGGTTTTAAACTAGTAGATATGTGTCCAACTGGTACAAAAATGGTGTTAGTTTTAGGCAACAAAACTTTTTGCCAGGAAGATGGAGCACTCACCTTTTACTAAGGAGAAGCAAAACCACTGTGTGAGCAAGAAGGATAATTTCTGTTGAAGACAATTGCAGAAACAGCTGCAGTGTTTTTAGAACAATGAGCTTTATGCTTAGTGAGCTTTCTCTTACACGTGATCTCAATCCTGGTCAGTCGAACACTGTCGTCAACAAACGGTAAGATGTTTACGGTGTCCTGCTTGCTGAAATGGCGAGTCTCATAGTGCCGACTTAGGAAGTGGGGAAGGAGTAGAGCTCATAGATTGTGCATGCATCTGAGGCATCCGGAGTGAGTGTGAAGGATCTAAAAGGGGCAATGCATCTGTGAATGTGACTTTGTGGTTTAGGGGAGAGCCCTGAGCTCCTCATGATGATTCAAAGGATCTGTGCTGAGGCACAGTGTTTATCTAAGGCTAAGAAGTGCTTGAGGTCACTAGGGTTTGGGATTAGGGAGGAGTGATTGAGGATTGCTTGGGAAGAGCTAGTGCCATATTTAGGAGGAAGCCATTCAAAAGAACCGCCACAATAGGAAAAGTAGGGCCACACAACACAGGGAATAAATCCACTCAATCATTAGCCAGTCACTGCCGTTTCTGAATTTGCATTTGGTGGTTTATTGATAGCAAACAATTGTGCAAATAGACAGTTAGGGTATGTTCAACATTTACAAAAGATGCTGTGTTCCAGATTGGGGAGGAGTCATCAAAAGTAAATAAATGGTTCCTGTTGGAATACTTTTTACTATAATGTTCTTTATTTTGTAAACATACATTTGTTTTTAGTGACACAGTTATAATACAGTGTCATCTGAAAACTTAGTATTTGGAGGAAACTTGCTGCTTGGGATGGAACATAGAGCCTTGGTCTCCCTATGTCTGTCCTCTATCAATGACTTGCACCCTCAGTCTGGGTACTTTTTTTTTTCTATTTTATTTCTCTAAGTGTTTTGCCTGCATGTATGTCTATGTCCCGTATGCATGTACAAGGCTGATGGAGGCCGCAAGGGAGTGTTGGATCTTCGGGAGCTGGAAGGATAGACAGTTGTGTTATGTAATGTGGGAGCTGAGTCTCCTCCTAGAGGAGCAAGAGTTCTGAACTGCCAAGTCATCCTTCCAGTCCCATGTATTCTGGTTCTGATTTGTCTTCTCAGCTCTTCCCCATTTCCAAACCCACCTAAACCCATGCCCTTTCTTTCATTAAGGTATAAGTAAGCATCTAAAATATAATACAAAAATTTAAAAATGAATAGAACAAAATAAATGAACTGAAGGAAAAGAACTAAAGGAAAAACCACAAGAAGCACATATAGCTCTGTGAGACACACATTCTCTCATACACAGAAATCCCTCAACCACACAAAACCGGAAACCAGAATATATATACAAAGGACCTGTCTCTAAAATTGCTATTAAATTAGCTGTGTGTTGACCATCTGCTTCTTGGTATGAGGCCTGCCCTTAAAAATGGATGGTATAGCCGGGCGGTGGTGGCGCACGCCTTTAATCCCAGCACTTGGGAGGCAGAGGCAGGCGGATCTCTGTGAGTTCGAGACCAGCCTGGTCTACATGAGCTAGTTCCAGGACAGGCTCCAAAACCACAAAGAAACCCTGTCTCGAAAAACCAAAAAAAAAAAAAAAAAAAAAAAAAAAATGGATGGTATACTCAGCGAGACTCCATTGAAGTAAGCTAACATTTTTTATTTGCAAGTACTTACCAATTGGAGATCATTTGTGGCTTAGATTGTTTTAAATTATATACTGAAAACCCATTTTCTTTCCAAGCAGCATATTAAATACCTTTTCATATAGTTGATTAGGAATATGTGTATCAATTTTACACAAAAACTTGACCCACCCATATCTTCCTTCTTTCTTTTCAAAGTCTTGAGACAGATAGTATAAGTCACAGGTAGAACATTTACCCATCATGTGTAAGGAGACTGTACAATCTGAAAGCTACAAAATCCAAATGACTCCAATGCTGCCTATGTGTTCCCATATTAAAATAAAGAATGCATCAGCTTTGCTTTATGGTGACAATGTCATTTTAAAAGACATTAATCTTTACTTATATTTGGTCAGCAAAATGTTCAAGGTTAGCTTCTAAGGATAGAGTTAAAAACTCTACATTCTTTTGTGTAGAAACTATTTCAGAATACATAATTAGGTGTATAATTTTCTGGTTTGAGCCTCTAGACCATTGCACATCTCAAAACATTCTCAACTCATGAGATAAATGTTTAAACATGACCGGTCTTTTCTGTAGACTTAGTTCAGAAGTTTGATATACTGGAGGGATTTCGAAGGATACTTTTGTGTTGAGAGCAATTACAAAGGCAAGAAGAACAGTAGGATCTCCTATCATTGTGTCAAAAGCTCCCTATCCTGCACGCAAACACTTTGCCATGAAAGTGAATCTTCACTATCTTGCTTTACCACAAGGTTACATTGTGCTCCATGAGGTACAGGGAAGGAAAAACATCAGCCTGTCTAAGGTACATTTTCATCTCGGAATTGTGAAGCGACAATCCTTCAATGCTTTTATTGCAGGTTATTAATATTTATTCACTTCCCAAGTCTGGCCGAGAGCACAAAGACTCTATTTTTCTTTTTAAATAAATGTGTGCCTTGTGATTTTAGAATGTGATACTTGTTGCACCTTGGAGTCTTCATTAGAGATCCTGAAGACCTCAGGAGTCTATTTGCAAATATTGGTTCAATACAACTTCATTCTGTAGGAACAGAATTTTCAGTCACTGGAAGGGATGCTGGCGTCATTTCATATGTAAGTCATGACCCTTTGTCAGTTCTACTTAAGCTGAAACAAAACACTTCCCTAAGAGAAAGGTTCATATATCATACGAAAGTCCAAGAATCAACTCATACGTCATCCTTCTCATTTACCAACTTTTCTCTGTGGATGTGTTTGCAGGAAGTATTGTCTTTGACATCTAACCAATTCGTGCAGATTTATTGTCTACATGGTAGGAGGGGCTGTGACAAACTGTGGGGGACTCAGTGATAGACAAAAAGAACAAAAAATATTGGCAAAATCTAGGGTCCTTTTAGATTGTTATAAAAGTGGCATGCATTCTCAAAAATGAAATAATCAAATAACTAAATGATCATTTGAAGGATAAGAAGTCACTAATCTTGGCAGTTTTATTTTTTTCTGTTTTCCCCAACACCTGATCATTTAATACCCTTTAAGCAATCTCTGAAATTTGACACCTTTTAAGGAGGATTAAGTTCCAGAATAATCTCTACTTTTAAGGATAGAATTAGTGTCAAATGTCCTGACCCATGCACTGAAAAGACACCAGAATTTAGCAAATCAGTCATGGTTGGCAATAATGTTTCCAGATCTCAACTTCAACAAAGACTACCATACATAGAATGTTCTAGGTCAATTTGTTATTGCTGTTTTAATCAATTCGAGCAAAATACTGTAATTATAAGAGATAGTACCAAATTTGTGAAAATAAAGAAAAATTTCTGCTCTGTGAGCTACACTGAAGAGGATGCAAACAGAAAAAGTACATTCTTCGGAAACTTGAATTTAATACTCACGGAATGACGAAATCAGTGGTTCTCTTTTTCTTCCTCAATGTAGTACATCTGCCCAACCAATTGTGAAAGGTCATCACTCCTCGTTGTTGTCTAAGTAGAGCATAAATGTCAGTGCTGCTTGTTGGCATGATCGGTGACATGTAATATGGTGGAAAGGGAGTTGACAGCCATTATACTAGAGTCGACTGTATTGAAGGTTGATCCTGTCTTTTGCTATTAAGGTAATCATATGTTTACGTCTTCTGCACTCTTTTTATGGTTCATATCTGCAGATCTGAAGTGACACTGTCACTCTCTTTTATTTTTTTAAAAAAATGTGTTGGTTTGGGCTCTGCAGATGTATCAGTATGCAAGAGTTTGAGGACCCAAGAGCAAATACCCAAGACTCATGTGAAAAGTGGGGTGAATGTCTGCACATGCCTATTACTGAAATGTTGGGGTGGGCTGGAGACAATGGATCACTGGTGCATGGAGCTCTTCAGTGTAGCACAGGGTTCAGTATGAGACCTTGTTTCAAGGGAATGAGCCAGAGAGTGATAGAGACATGTATCTGGCATTCTCTTCCAGCCTCTTCATGCTTGCATTGACAACTGCATTACACACATATGTGTGTACACCACACACTCTCACATAAAGTAGTTAAAATATAGAAAATCAACTTATCACCTTAGACAAGAATGTCTATGGCCACCCATGTTAGGAAATAGAATGCTGTATCCTTAGGAAAAGTCTTTGTGATATGATTCACATTTAAGTTCATTGTCCTCACTAGAAAATATGTTTGCAACTTAAAAATCATAAGACTTATAAAGCACTGTTAGAAATAGTATTTTCATTCGGGAAGAGTAATGAAGTAACTTTATAAAAGGATGTACAATTTTAGTCATGACAGTTTTGAATAAACTTGTAATAACTTGATTTGATTAGTTGTGTAATGCTGGTTTTTCACAACTTGCTTTATTGAAGTCAAGTGACAGATCATATATGCAAGTGGCACTGGCATGTAACGCTCTCTTTGGGACATGAAAGGAGAGTGGTGTCTGCTCACAGTGGTTCAGTAGGTGTACGTATTGAGTGAGGAAAGGAGGGCCAGTGACTTCCTCATTCCCTAGATGCTAAATTCAGTTAAAAATGTTCTTCAGTTAGATCTTACTATCATCAAAGGGTACTTCACTGGCTATTGAATCTGACAGTATCCATATTTTTTGCCAACAAGTCCGGACTTTTATGATTTTCCCTCTGAGCTTGGTGTCAAGAATGCAGTCCTCAAACAAAACCATGTACCTTTTTCCTTGGATCCTCTTGCTCCTTTAAAGCTAATACATTAAATCTCTTCAAATGATGACATTTTGGCTTTATGAATTTCTTTCTGAATAATTGTGAGAGGATGTGTTGATTTGAAGCAAACAAAAATAAAATACAAAATCAGATTTTAACACTAGCAATGGGGTTTTCAAATCCATGGTTCCTTTATCAATAGTAAGAAGACCCTAGTCCTGCCTAAAGTGGAAGACACTTTAAGTACTTAGGAGCACTGAAACCTGTGACGTGCAGGAATCACTGTATGGGTCTTAAACAAATTCAGTTTCTGGGACAGCACAGAGTGGGGAAAGAAAAAGTTCACATGGTTATTAAAATTTTAACAGAATAATGTATATTAAGCATCTGGCCAATAACATATTGAGAGCCCTTATAGGTATTAGTTGAGTGAACGTGAAGGTTTGAGAGAATTGAATGTCTAGGTTAAATATTCTACCAAATAATGCTCTTTCTTATATTTTTCTATGCCAGCCAAGACCGTCTCCCATAAAAATTAGTACTAATGTCCACAAATGAAAGCTAATTTGACTGACTCAAACGTTTTACAAACTTTGTGTTTTTCGATTATTCAATTATTTTTTTTTAATTTCCAAAATCCAAAATTGAAAATTCTGAACCACCTAGATTAGGATCTGAGGTCACCAAGACTCAATTTTACTATCTCCATCTACTGGCAGGGAGGATCTATACCCCAGCATCTGGACTGGCATAGAAAAGAGGAGAAAGAACATTAAAAGGTAAGCTGAATGTACGTTTTTATTTACTCTGCGTTTGTACCGTTTTCTATCACACGCTGCATAGTATGTCCTGGTGTTGAAGGTTGCTGAAATGAGCCACCATGGGATGAAAGAACTTGAGGTGATGTAGTGCTCTTGACTGATCCTCCAACATGAACAGATGTAGACATGAAAGCTTGTCATTCATCATCTTTTATGTCTAGGTGCCTTTGAGTTTCTATCTGGTCACTCCAATGATTGAGTGCTGCCTTTTGGTCATTACAGAAATGTGTATAGAATATTCTCACTTCTGTAGACACTCTCGTGGAATTAATTATTTGAAGTGTGAGGATTTAAACAGTGCAATCATGTTTCTTTCTGGGGTATATGGTTTCCCTCTGGTGTTTTCTAGAATCGTTTCCCAGCCTTCACTTGTTAGTATGTTCATCTAGAGAAGGAACTGAATCAAGCTTTCTAGTTAATTAACAGGTCAGTGTTAGCAAATGTGTGTGTGTGTGTGTGTGTGTGTGTGTGTGTGTGAGAGAGAGAGAGAGAGAGAGAGAGAGAGAGAGAGAGAGAGAGAGAGAGAGAGAGAGAGAGAGAGGGGTGGGGGTATTCGTTATTTTGTTACCCCATAGGAAACTTTTGGGAATTGTATTGACTTACTGTTAACAAGATTACAACATTGTAATAAAACTAAAACTGCGGTATATACTATATACTGACCTGCTATAAAAATAGATAAAATGTAGCTGTATTAAATAGTTGATTCTTGCTGTGGTTTACAACAAGAGATTTGCAAAAGACCTCCACATATATTTAAAGACATTAGGAATAGTTGTTCTTAGGCTTTTTCCATGCACAACTTTCTTCAGAAAGATTTATCTCAACTTGAGATTGGAAGCAACATCCATTTGTCAAGATAATTGGTACTACGATATTCGCTGCTACTCAATTAAGCATGGTTCAAAGAATTCTCCTATCTATTCTCTTCTTCTTGTTTTCCCAGATTTGATCAGCAGGTTGTTCAAGGTTTTCCAGGTCTTTAAGAGATATATAAGTAAATTTGTAAGAAATGAGAGTGGATAACTTTCAACTTCAAAATTAGGCTGCAAGGACAAGAATTTGCAAGGAAGTGCTATGTTCAAGCAGGTCTGCTCACAGCCTGGGAGGTCATGAATGCAGCTGGTCCATTTGTTGGCTGAGGGATTAGCCTAACATAAACAGCAATAATATCACAAGGAGAGATCTCATGTCTTCCAGCCGAATCTAACAGCATCCAACTTGACAGAAATAGCCTCCAACTCTTCCTGAGATTTGAAGATGTGGATTTTTCAGTAATGATCAAAGGACAGTGATAACTAGAGCATCAGAGGAACGCCTCCCTCCACAGATGAACATTCTTGTGGACTTGGGGAAGTCAGATTCCGTTGCTCCCTGGAACAAAATTGCTTCTGTTCTGGACTCTAATCCTTCCTCTCCTCCTCATCAAAACTCGTGTGTTTTGATCTTTGACTCTATTTGAACGTTATTTTGCAGTGATAATTGTTGGTGGAGAAACTGAGAGTGCATATATTCACATTAGTTCGAGAATGAAGGAAACTCTTCAAATTTACACAGCTTCTCTCCTCTCCCACAGTTCCTGTAGGTGGTAAAATACTCTAAGCAGTGATTAACTAGCATCTGCAATTGGTTATTTTATTGTTACAACAATATATTTCATTCAGGAAACATAGCTGAAGCACTACTTTTCCTGTCTCCAGTTAGTGCTCGTAAGAAAATCATATGTTGCTGGATAAGTAGGTAGCACAGTAGTAAGCCTGATTGCTGAGTAGGCAGGAGGGCCCCTTATAATGCACGGCTTAACCTAAGAGAAGTTTAAATATGTAAACATGCATGAACCAATGCAGTAATTTTAATTTCCTATGATAATGTTTTGAATGATAATTATTTTATTGTTATATTCATTGATAAATCCAAAACATTTCTCACATCAAAAGCCTGGTAATTTATCTAGTTGCTGTAATAGAATGGGTAGTACTTTGCATTTTAGAAATGGCTAGTAAATCCAACTCAATATTTAAAATCATACACAAGGCAGCCACAAAATTTAGTAGATGTTTATCTCTGGAAATATTTTTATTAAAAATTTTCTCTACAATAAATGTCTATGTTTATTTAAGTACTATGAATTTATGCTTAATAATATTATTTTATAACAATTTTATTTAGTATAAATATATTTTGTTGCTGAACAATTCTTTGTGATATTACCTCCTAATATTTTATTTGAACTTTGTACATTGATTTCTAATTAAATAAAATGGTAGATTTGCTAATCATTATCTAAAGTAAATGTTGATTATTATATATTTTTACATATTCCTAGTACTCTCTTCTGCATTCTAACATTTGTAATTGTGTCTTAAATAATGTTCAACTTAACAGAATAAACCAGAATCATCTAAATCATATAAACATATTGTCCCACCTCAGATCTTATAATTGTATGTATGTATGTGTGAGTATGTGTGTTTATGCATATATATATATATATATATATATATATATATATATATATATGAGAGAGAGAGAGAGAGAGAGAGAGAGAGAGAGAGAGAAAGCTATATTTATTGTCTAGTTGCTGGGAACAAATCCTTTATGATAATGATGTATGGGTATGCCTGGCTATCTGTGCTCTATCATGATAGATACGATTATTTCCAGCTTGTCTTCCACTCTCATTTTAGAGCCTGACCTCATGGAATCAAACTGGAGCTGATTGTTTCTTATCATTACCTGAAAGTTAAAATACTCTGTGGTCAAGTCTTTACTCGTTGACAAATCTCAATATGAGAAGAATTTTCTTGACTTGCTTAGTCTTTTGTTATGTAAATGGGTTATTTTCAAGAAGAAAAAAGGCCATGGTGCAATGATTGCTTGGGTACAGCCTGAAATCATTGGAATCCCAGAAAACTCAACCAGATGGTTCCTCCCCCCCAGTATTAGTTCAGTTATATAATGTCCTATTTAATTGTCTTAAAAATAAAAGTGATCTTCTTGCACAAGTGGCTGTGAAAGTCAGAGGCAGAGTGAGTTTATTGTCTATTTTCAATGTGAATTTGGCTCCATTATTCTATACTAAGATGTATCTGCCTGCTTTTGCACATCGACTTATTTTCCTGGAACTGACTCTCTGATAATGCCTGAAGAGCCACTATAGCTCCTAATCTCATAGTTATCCTCAAATTGTCTGGCCCCAAATACTGGGAAGAGGCCATTGAGCTCATTCCAGATGTTCTCATAACGACATCTGAACAATGACAGAATTCAGTTTATATTTACAGTGTTGCACGATGGCTCTGGGTAGGATCCTAACAACCTTCACCCCCTGCTTTTTCAGAATAATGGATAGTGAGGGAAGACTCTCTGTTAACTCTCCCTCCCTGGGCGTGGCTGCTTCCCAGGTCCACTTTGCTCACATTGCGAGTATCTGCCAAGAGCCTAGGGCCTCCATCCTTAGAATTGCCTTAGATTCCAGAGAATTTTAAACTTTTGTAAATGATAGTGCCATGGCAGTAACATTTCTGCAAAAGTGCTGCTTTTCCTCTTCCAGCTCTTAAACCACTGCCTAGAAGTCAGAGCTACAGCTCCACCAACTCGCTCTTGTGAAATGGGGTGTTTTATATATGTGACTACTTTAGCACTGTGGCTCACCTAACAGCCTCCTGACTAGTGACATCAAGAAACTTGGCATTTGTTTAATGTTTTCCTTATTCTGTTTGAATTTGACTGTTAATGGACAGGGTTTTTATCATTCACTTAAAAGTAGATATGGAATCATTTTTTATTTTAAAAATATTTTAATTTTTAAATAGTATGTAATTGCCCTGATATATAAAAAGCAAGTATCATACAGTTTCTCCAGAAATATCAAATTTTTGTTTTTGATTGATTCATACTTTAGAGCTTAAGTAAAATCATTGCTATAATGCTGTGTGTGTTATACATTCTTGGAGTATGTAACATTACTGACTTTGTTTTATTTTTAAAAACAAGCAGTCCTCTTGAGAAAATGTTCAGTCTCAACAATGAGTACTCTTTGATGCAAATTCTCGCCTTGCATATGTGTAGACAATGTAGATAAAATTCTACTAAGATATCAAATAGAAATGGTGGAATTTACTCAACAATTAATAGAACGTAAGTGATGAAATTCAACTGTTCTAGTGAAGCATCAGTGTCCTTATCATGAATAACCTTGGTAAACTTGGGATTGTTCAAATGCTGTAAGAATGTATAGTACTCGCTTCTGCCTTGTTCTGGGACACACATTTCTTTACAATACCATTATGTCAGAGTAAACAATACCTGTAAGGAACAGACTAGATAACTTTTACATATTTCTATAAAATGGTCTGCCCCCTGAAGGTCATTGTGTGGCAGAAAAAAAAATCACCAGAACATGTATTATATTCTACGTTTGCACATCTGACACAGCAGCCAGTGGGAAAAACAACGAGTGCATTGGAGAAAGTTTTCACCTGCAGTGGCTTTTGGTAGCTGAATATTGCTTAGTCTTATTGCCAAGAAGAACACTAAGTTAGTCCTGCTAATTACCATGTTAAGAAGACTGGACTCTGTTTAGTTTCTGTTGTCTCCAAGTTGCTGGACACTTCTTTTGGTTGTTTACTCCTTTTAGGGGGAACAAAAGTGTATCAGCTAGAATAAGTCCAAGAACCTAAATTGGGCGTATCTTAATGTTTTAGTTTTTGTGGTACGCTCTGTACAGCAATCCCTTCTTTCACTCTCTGTTAGACGTCGTTTGTTCTCCTCATGTGTAAACTGTGCAGACAGCTCTAGGCTTGTTGATTATCTTGTGTTGTTCTGCTGTGGTGTTAAAGACAGAGGAAATGGTAGATTTGGGTAAAACAATGGTTAAAATATTGTTTTTTTTTTTTAAAAAAGGTAAAATCCAGAGTTCCTGTCTTGTGTATTATAGTACTTATTTGTTTTTACTCAAAATATAAAACAACAAAAATATTTGTGGGGCTCTTCTATATAGAGAGAATGCCTAGGAAGTATTTGTTTTGGTGTGAAGTTCAAGTTTGCCTTTTCTCTGAAGAATCAAATAAGGGGAAAGTAACAACCTTCTTATTTTTCTAGAAAAACTAGTTTCTGATCTTAGACTCAATAAATATAAATTTACAAACATCCATGTTGTATACCGTAGGATTTCCACTGTTCTTAAAATCAAATTTGTTCATGAGACTCATAAAGAAATGATTCACTATGGAGGTAAGGAAGGATGATAGGGCAAAATAATAGATAAGGAAATACATAATCAAAAAGACAAACAAACCAAAGTACAAGTGAGACTAGTGACTACATGCCCTTGTCAATGAAGGATTAGCCATAGATGATCTGATTCATAAAGAATTGTTTTGGAACATTGGAAGCTAACACATCCTTGGAAGGAAGTATGCTACACATCTCATGTGCTATCTGCAAAGTCTGCCAACCTGTGGGTGGTGACACACTGCTGATAACTGCCTTGGTTCTGCCAGACAGACACAGAACATGCTGGAGTGCATAGACGGAGCCAGATTTTATTCACCTGACTTTAATTCCTACAATTCTTTTTGTGTTGTTATTAATATCAGTGTGAAATATGAATATATCCGATGTGGTATTGTAGTTCGGTCCTGTAATTGCAGCCCTCAGGAGTGTGTGTGTGTGGGGGGGGAGGGGGTAAAGAGACAGGATGATTTGTTTTTGTCTTGAGTTACATATTGTCAATAAACCATTTAAATGTTATCTTTACCAATAAGAGATATCGAAATATTCCAATTTTCATTGGTTTTATGATCTTCCTGCTTTATTATTCCCTGTCAATAATAGCAAATGTCTTTCAAAGAATCAATAATATGTATTGTGTGGAAGATAATAAGGAATTTCTTTTATTTTAATACTAACCTGGTTTAATGTCAAAGAATTGAGCTGTAGCTGTCCATATATAGCTGTAGGTACATTTACACTACCTACATTATTAATCTCTCCTATTTTTCTGCTTTTGACTCATTTAATTTTTAATGCTGTTCCATTAAGGTTTGGACCACATAATCTGGCACTGGCTATAATTATGAATTCTAAATAAAACTCAGTCCTTTCATGTGGTTTTTCCCTTTTCTCTAAAATATACAAGGTTTGTTATTTTGCATACATTGCAAGACTTAATGTCAGTAGGTGAGTCATTTAACTGCAAGCATGTGTTTTATTGGTACTTTTGGTATGTTGGTCACTGGCTAGGAACAAGGCAAGTGTTCATTTAAGCAGGCTCATAGCCCCTATGGTACTGTAGACATGTTTATGTTTGCATTCCCAGTAAAGTTTTATTTTAGAGTGATGCCTGCAAAGACCACAGAATTGTAGCGCACGGTCTTAATTTGGTAGTGTGAATTGCTGGTTGTTGCCCCCACCCTCTTTCTTTCCTTTTTCCTTTTTGATCATAGGCCTTGCTGCTTGAGATGTATATGAAACACTGACTCTCACCTTCCAATCACGTATGTTGGTGGCATACCCCTTTACCTCGCATTTTGAGGAGAATTCTGCAAGCTGCAATTTCAACTTAAATGAAAATTTCAGTTCTTATTACCACAAACAGAGGCTAGAGTTCTTCTTCACATGATGTTTAATGAGACCATGAATTATAAAGGGTGAAAAATGTAAACAGAGAGCTAAGTAGATGGGCTTTAGTCAGGAACCTTTGATTGTGTATGTGGAAATAGAGTTCTAATCTTGCACGCCAGCACTTGTGCTTGAGATCAGTGATTCTCAACCTTCCTAAAGCTGCAGCCATTTAATAGAGTTGTGGTGATCCTCCACCATAAAATTATTTTTGTTTGTGTTTTATAACTGCAATTTTGCTAATGTTATTAATCGTTATGTAAATATCTATACTTTCTGATGGACTTAGGTCACTGTTGAAAGCTTCCTTTGACTCCAAGTGGTTGTGACCAGTCTTCTAGGTTGGATATGACAAATTTGCTAAATTTATCAAGCATATATTGCATATAAGGTGTGTGTTTTCAGATATAGTAGGGTATGTATTGAGTACTAATAAATATGTTTAGAAAAATAGTTCATTAAAATGTTGGTTTCTATGTAAGGCACTGCTGCCTATTGCTCTGACACATATAGAGGGCTATCAAAAGAAAATTTGAAAAATAGAAAAGTAAACTCATTTTTAAGATACTTAAATATAGCCAGGCAGTGGTCACATATGCTTTTAACCTCAGCATTCAGGAGGCAGAGGCAAATGGGTCTCTGAATTTGAGGAAAGCCTGGTCTACAGAGTGAATACCAGGGTAGCCAAGACTATACATAGAGACCCTGTCTTGAAACCCTGTCGCAATATAGAAGAATGCAAATAGTGAACTGAGACTGCTCGTTAATCACACAGAAACTATATTAACTGTAACACTGTTCGGCCAATGACTCAGGAATATCTCTAGCTAGCTCTTACATCTTGAATTAACCCATTTCTATTAATCTATGTGTTGGCACAAGGCTGTGGCTTACTAGTAAGGATCCAGCATCTGTCTCCTTTGGCAGCTACATAGCATCTCCCTGATTCCCTCTACTCTTTTTCTGTATCTCTTCCACCCTGGCTATATTCTGCCCTGATATAGGCCAAAGCAGCTTTTTATTTATTTACCAATGGTAGTAAAACATAGTCATAGCATACAGAGGTAATCCCACATCAGATCTTTTTCATTCACTCTGCACAAAACTCAAGTCCAAATGGATCAAAAGCCTCATCATAAATCCAGTTAAACTGAACGTGATAGAAGAGAAATAGGGAAAGAGCTTTGAACTCATTGACACAGGAGAGAACTTTCTAAACAGAATACCCATAGCACAGAAACTAAGATTGATAGTCAATAAATGGGATCTCATGAAATTGAAAAGCTTCTGTAAGGCAAAGGACACTGTCAATAGGACAAAGCAGCAGTCTACAGAATGAGAAAAGATCTTCACCAACCCCACATCCCACAGAGAACTGATCTCCAAAATATATAAAAAACTCAATAAGCTAGATATCAAAAAACAAATAATCCAATTAAAAAATGGGGTACTAACTTCAACAGAGAATCCCCTATAGAAGAATCTCAAA
The DNA here is from genome assembly GCF_950005125.1 of Chionomys nivalis. Classification (NCBI taxonomy): domain Eukaryota; kingdom Metazoa; phylum Chordata; class Mammalia; order Rodentia; family Cricetidae; genus Chionomys; species Chionomys nivalis. Next base: position 4,901,752 of record NC_080109.1, on the reverse strand, counting down.
TGGAAGAGAAACACTTAAATAAATATTTGTTTTACTTAACTATCAGAGAAATGCAAATCAAAACAACTCTGAGACTCCATCTTGCCTGTCAGAATGGCTAAGATCAAATCAATGGTAACCAGCTAAGGCATTGAGTAATGCTGAAAGGTTGGCTATATTTTGTCGTCTTTATTTGGTCACAAAGTTCTCTTGTGACAAAAACCAAGGCCGTCACTTTCTCTCATTTTACTCTAGAGTAGTGGTTCTCACCTTCCAAATGCTGCGACCTTTAATACAGTTCCTTCTGTTGTGGAGACCCTCAGCCATAAAATTATTTACTTTTCTACTTCATAACCGCAATTTTGCTACTCTGATGAATCATAATGTAAATTTCGGAAATTCAGGATCTCTGATGTGTGACTCCCAAAGGGGTCTCAACCCACAGGTTGTGGAACAGTTCTTTGGAAAGTCATGTAAAACGTGGAGTCAGTTAGCAATTCCAACTCCTAAAATTCAAAACTTCTGCTGGAGACAGCTTGGTAGAAACCCGAATGATAAGCTCTTGTAAGCATCGTTTGGGTTTTGTTGGCTCAGCTTCTCAGGAACTTCCAGTTAGAACAGACAGAGAGGTCTGCACGCTTGTGGTGCGGTTTGCTGTTGACAGTTCCATCAGACGTGGGAGGCCTACAGTGTTCCATTTCACTTCTATAGTCTCACGTTTCTTTTCTTTCAAGTATTTTATATTTTCTCATAAATATAATTAAAGCGAACAATACAATGTCTTCACTCTAGACAGACCACGAAGTCATTATTTAGAAAACTAACAATTATCCATATTTTTTAGAATGCAATTATAGTGTTGGCTTGATGACTCAAGCCTACGATCCCAACACTTGGAAAATACACACAGCATAATCAGGAATTCAAACCTAGCTCCATAGTGAGTGTGGAGATAGTATGGTCTATGTGAAATCCTGTTTCAGAAAAAAATATTGATGGAAAAGTATAGAATTATAGCAAACTTAGAGTCCAAAAGTTAGTAATTTACATTCCAGTAATTAGATTAAAAAGGACTGATTTTCTATTTTCCTGCCATTGTGGAATGCATCCCTGAAAACAATGATCCAGGTTGAAAAGAGTGACCCTTGACGCGTATTGCAGAAGGCATGCTTGACTTAAGTGCCTGAAGTGAAATGGGAACAATAAAGGTGACCCAGTGCTTTGAAGCCTGGGATTTTGGAAGCATCCGTTCTAATACGCCTGTACCTGTGTCCTTGCTTTAGGCGTGCAAGACCCACAGCATGAGAGAGTGGTCACGGTTTCTGCTAACGGGAGCATCCACAGCCCCAAGTTTCCTCACACGTACCCGAGAAATACGGTGCTGGTGTGGAGGTTAGTTGCAGCTGATGAGAACATGCGGATCCAGCTGACGTTCGACGAGCGCTTTGGGCTGGAAGACCCAGAAGAGGATATATGCAAGTGAGTGGCACATGGGGAGTCGCAGCAGGATCGAGCCCTGCATTCTGCATTGCTTCAGTTATACGCTTTGAAAGGGAATCTTGGCTTTGTTTTTGACTGACCTAGGTTGACAAACACGTTCAAATTTTATTTCGACTTAGGTCTTCCTTTAAAAAAATCTGCATACCCACCCATGGACATACTCAGTGATTACTTTCTGTCTTTCTATCTCTCTATCGCTACATAATTTGTAAACTATATCTAAGCACAACTGTTTATAATAGAAAACAGAGACTAAGAGCCATGTAAAGGATTGCAGTTATGCCAGGTGCTCTGCATTGCTATTAGCATTAATCTTATATTTGAACTTCCTGAAAGTCAAGTCAATGAGATAAAGAAGGTATTTAAAGAGAGTTGGGAAGGTCAGTCAGTGGGTAAACTTGCCACGCCAGCATGAGGGCCTAATTTCAGATCTCTAACACCCACGTAGCTGGTGTACAGTCTCAAGCTGGGGTGGACAGAGAGAACTCTGCAAGTTCCTGGCCAGCCTTCATGTCTGAATCTGTGAGTTCCATGTCCAACCAAAGATATCCTGTCTCAAAATATTCAGGAAGAGAAGCTACTGACAAAGAAGGGACCTTGTATTACTTTGGGCCTCCACAGATATGTATACCAACAAGTCACTTACATGTGCATGTACCACACATGCGCGCACACACACACGCATGTGCACAGTCAAAAGTTGTATCTAAGGGTGCACATTATTTAAATGACACACTGATATCTAAGTGCACATAGGAGAACTCAGAAGGCTAAGTCTCATCAGAAGGAAGGCACACAGTTTGGAGAGCAGAATTTGATATTCAGGATAAAAATGCAAGGCAGGAATGCATCATGGTTCCCAGCAGCATTCAAGATTCAGTCAGCAAGGATATTTCACCCACACAGAAGCACTACTCCACGTCAGAGCAGTGTTCTCACTCAATCCTGCATAGGATGCTTAGGAACCGATGCATATTCTGTACCTAAACACAGTAAGAACTGGTGCTTCTTGGTTCCTATTTAGATATTTTTGCTGTGAATAAGAATTCCAAATCCTGTGAAACCCATGGAGACTCTGGGGTTTACACCAGTGAGTTGAAAAACCCAAATTTACGTCAGTAGAAGGGACTGCAGAATCATCTACATGACTGATGGGCATATGTATGAGGGTATGATAAGTGTGTATGTTGCCTAAGTAATGCATGCTTTCACTTAATGATCAGAAGATAACTATCACCTTACCTGCCACAAGCGGTGTGTGATATGATTTTATCTAGCACGGAGCTCAGCTTTAAGGCGTCACCCTTCTAGTGGTTTTGATGTTCCTCTCTGATTGCATTGTCTTGTTCCTGTAAGTGCTGTCTTCCTGAATGACACCCCAAACCCTAGCCAACCTTTCCCTGCTCCCCTACTGCAGTGAATCGTTGGCCTATCTGGCATTCTTCTGCATAAGCAAAGGAACCTTTGCAGTGATGTCTAAGAAGGGTCAGAATGCAGACCTAACATACAATATTCCCACCTTGACTGAGTAGAATTAAATTACTGTCAAAAGTGAGCATTTTAAATATCTCCTGATACACAAAGATCTCTGTTATAGTATTCTTACTTTCTATTTCTGTCAATTTGATTATACAACGAGTATGAAATTGCATCTGTTCATTAACTGGAATTTCGTTTTCTGATGAATTTCAATTCTGAGGAAATTGAGACATTTCCATATTTGCTATTTGCCACCTTTGCTTCTTGTTCTTTGAAACACCCGCTCATGCCTCTGGTCTCATTTTCCTTAGTCTGTTGGGCTGTCCAAATCTGTGTCTCATATTTAAGCCTTGGCATTTTCAGGGAGGAAAAATGGAACCAGATCATGGGGACTGGTATTGAAGGGAACTTAGTGGATTATGAAAATGATAAGTATGCTAAATTAAATCTAGATTTTTTTAGTATTTGAGATTATCAAAAATTTATTGCCTTTCTCTAAAAGTAAAATGTTCCCTTTAGACATTTGCTTATCTTCCTTCTGTTTATAGTACAATTAATGTGGCCTTGTTATTTACTCATTTATTTATTCCCACATTCAACAAATATTTACCAAGCACTGTGTTGGGCAATATGATGACACTCATGTGCAGGAGATGACTGTCCCCTCACATAGTCTATAGTCAGGGCGATGACTAGTAAGCAGACAAAACAAAATGCTACCCACCCAGTGCATAGGCAGAACACTTGTTACTTTAGTGGGTTGAGTTTATACTGTTTTGCCATCTATTTTATAAATCATACCATAATTGGGTATTTGAGCTATCAACTAAATAAATATCACTTGTACATAGGATGGGTAGACTAAACTTGCCACGCAGACTTCAAATCTCAAACATCCATTTTCTCTGTATCACCCTATTTTTCTGTACTTGAGAATACCATAGATTTCTTGTACCAGCTTAATAAACCTTTGGGAGTTGTGTAATGTAAAAATTTTAAGAAGATGTCACTTTATGCAAATAATTAAAACTTCCCTCGGTTGGTGGCCATACAGCTTGAATAAAGACAGTGTTGTTTATGTAGTTGATACTAGCCATGGAGTCACTTAAGTGCATCATAAGAACTCCCCAAACAAAATATTTTGGGGGTCTCCTTAAAAGGACTGAGCGAATGAAGGCCACACTATTAATAGTTTATATTTAGTTTAAACAATTCCATATTTGATACTGAAGAAAGCCAAAAAGCCACACCATGCATCTTGGTTCAGTTTCCCTCCCTACCTGAGTCCAAGGTTGAGTATCGGGGTGTTGTTAGTAACTCATTGCTTCAGTTTCTATGTGGAGGCACACAAAAGATACATTAGGCAAGCAAAGCAGAACTTCTGGAGGGATTTGTGGGAACCTGCTAGAAGACAGAGATGGCTATCTTTCTGGGTCCTAGATGTCATGGAAACTCTGTGTCTAGCTTGTCTTCACAGGAGCAGCCAGAGTGACTGGAAGCATCACCAACCTCTCCTGGTCTTGCTTTAGGAGGCACCCTGGGCTGAGGCATGCAGTAGCTGGCTATTTTCTCTGCAATAGATATTGCATATCTGTAATATGATACCATAGACAGATGGCTTAGAAACTACAGAATTTTATTCTTCAGTTCTGAATGCAAGTCCAAGATTGAGATGTCAACAGATCTCTGGGGTGATGACAACCTGGCCACAGATAGTGTCTTCTTGCTCTCTCTTCATATGGCACAAGAAATGAGGATTTTATTTTAATTTTTGTGATGATAACAATGACATCCATAATCTCATCACCACCCAAGGCCCTGTGCCTTAGCACCATCTCAACTTAGCAGTTATAGATTAGCACAGGAATGTAGAGAAGGTACATGCATTCCGATCACATATGTTCCCAAAGCAAATCTCTGCAGCTGCGTGAACAAAGGGGAAAGGCAAAGCAGCATCTGGATGGTGCCAAGGTGTGAGGAAAAAGTAAAATAAAAGAGGCCGGATTCTACGAGAACAACCTTCTATACTGTATATATAAGGGAGGCCTACCTCATCAAAGTTTCTTAAAATAAACTGATGGCTGCATGACAGAAAAGTGAAGGCTCAGCTTGCTGGGAAATGCAGGCTCTGTATGAACAAGGGGTTTTGTTGGAGTGGAGAGTAGAGAATCTGTAGTACTCACTGGGATCTAGCTGTGAAGAACCTTGAATCCTGAGCTGGATATGAACATCCCTCTCCATGCTGTCTGAAGACAAGGCTGTTCTTGCTAAAGGGTAATGCTCTGGTCTGTAGGAAGACAATTCTGGGGATGCATGCATTTGGAGAGGGCCTTCAGGTGCTCATCGTTCTTGGAGGATTTTCAGGTTTGATTTTTCTGGCTTCAAACTTACTTGATTGCAATTCTTCAGTCTTGTTCTTCTCCAGTTTGTTTTTCACTTGCTCCCAAACCAGAGAACATACTTCTCCTTCCTAATACTTTTCTCTTTGGTTCACTGGGAACTGGGGTACCCATGCACTTGAGTGTGATAAGAATTCTCAGAACCCCAGTGTTTTCTATTTAAAAATCTAAGTTGCCTCTTGCTTCAAGACAAAATAGCTACTTGCCTACTTTCAACAGTGCTAGAATTTTCACTAAAGAAGATCCATAGAGACTTGGACATGCTACAGCCTCGGGGGAGGTACTGCTTCTCTCTGCCTTCTATAGGCTGGAACCAGAAAAAAAAAAAAAAACCACCAAGACGGGCCTAGAGAGGGCTCTTACTGCCTGGTGTCTAGGAATAATCTTACACACTGCTGGAGCTGCTCAGTATTAAAATGTATTTCCCTAGATAGTCAGTGGCCTGACTGGAAAGATAGTGAGATCTATTTACGGAGTGTTACTGGGTCTTATTTTTCAAGCAGCCACAGAAGCTCTCTAGTGAAGACAGCCAGTTTGGATCATGTCACTAGAGGTTTCTGTGTTGGCTTTATCCAACTGTTGAACTAACAGGATGGGTGCCTGCTACCCTCTTCTGCTCCTGCCTACCTCTCTCTAGGTGACTTTCTTCTCTAGACCTTGGTCTTTTCAGACACCAATAAAGCCAAGGGGAAAGTACTTTTTCTTGTAATTGCTCTGGGAGAGATTTTAGTGTGGAAGGGTGTGAACTGAATAGTAGAGACTTGCAGCAGTTGGAACTGGACTATGATTGGTCGGAACTACTATAACCGACAAGCTCCTGGTTCATGCCCATTCCCCAAGTCAAAGGGATGCACTGTGATTTGGGTCCCTGAAAGCAAACCCGTCTCTCTGCACTTAGAGCGGAAGAGGTGCTCCAAAAATAACAGTGTGTCTTCTTGGTGCTAAGGGCGGTCAGGACTGCCATGCAGCCTTCAAATTCCCAGTTACTGTTTTCCCACCTGTACTTTTGGCCACAGAATGAAGGTCTTTTAAGAGTTCAATCGCCCTTCCGGGCAACTCTTTGGAGTATAGTTAACTCACTGGCATAATTTATAGCTTTGTTGTCCTTTGACCTCTGTAGAATGTACTTTCCTAGTTTCAAAAAAAAAAAATCAGCAAAACAAAACAAAAAACATTCCTTAGAGGACATAAAATGATGGGTGGGGATCTGAATAAAGCTCACATCAAAGGACTGTGCTGTTGGCTAATGAAATGTTTTGGTTTTATGTTTTGAAATGTTCAAAATCAACATTCCAAGAGGAGAAAATATGTGTCTGTCATGCCCCACACTTCTGTCTGTCTCCACCAGTATTTGTCTTTCACTCGGATCTCCCTGTTTCCCTGGTTATTCTTCTTATCTTCCAGCATTTCCTTCTGCTCCCTCGTCCATCTTCCAGGCGATTGTGTTGCCCAGGGGCCTCTTCCCTTCACTTTCCCAGGCGGAGCCTTATGGTTTGTAGACTGTGTGGTTCTGGGATGTTGGAAGCTTTCTGGGTGACATGCCTTTACTTTATATTGTCTTGCTGGGGTTCAGGATGAAGTCACCTGCTTAGGTTATTTAAGTGATATATTGGCTGATATATAGACACACTAAACTGGCGAAATGGAAATTCATTGTTTGACTGATAATGAATCCTAACCAGAAAGTACTATCAAAGGAAGCAAAGGGCCTTCAGCTTGAGTAAACTTGAAATGGTATACTGTGCCAGCATTTCCAGCTCAGCTTCTCCTTCCCTTCTGTGTAACATAATTATATCTCTAATATCAAAACATTCATTTCACTGTAGCACGAATAATAAAAACCCAGATAAAGAAATTGGGGTTCAACCCGAAAACCAGAAGAGCAAAGCAGCCTCTACCACGGACGGCTGGGTGATCACAGGCTAAGCCAACTAAACTGATGAAGCATACTAAGCCTCTCTCCTACCATTTTATATTCCCTCTAGTGCTGGGATTAAAGCCGTGTGACTCCCTAGTACTGGGATTAAAGGTGTGAGCCACCACCACCTGGATTTGTTTTTCGCATTGATATTGTGTAGTCCAGGATGGCCTTGAACTCATGATCCATCTGCCTTTGTCTCCCAAATCCTGGGATTAAAGTTTTGTGACACCACTGCTCTCCGTGTGCAGACAGAGCTCTATGTGAAATCAGATTTTTATGGTATGAGCATAATAGTCAATATAGAAGTGCCCTTCTCTGTATGCAGATACTGAAATTTGCCCAAAATCGAATACCACCTTCAATTTTTAGTTACAGTAAGTGTGCAACTTCGTAGGTTAGTGTTGTTGTTCCATGGTGGAATACTTGAACATCTATGCTTAGTCCTGAGCACATGCACACACAAATACACACACACACACACAGAGAGAGAGAGACAGAGACAGAGAGAGACAGAGAGAGAGAGAGAGAGAGAGAGAGAGAGAGAGAGAGAGAGAGAGAGAGAATGCATGTGGGAGTTGTTTTTGAGTGCATGTGCTGTGTATATGAGTATGTGTGTCTGTGAGTCTGTGTGCACGCATGCATGTGTGCATGTGTGAATAAGAACGTATCGTCTCTAGACCTAATCATTGTTTTTTGTTGGGAGCACTCTTAGGTTATTAACACACAGAGGTTTGTGTTCCTGCCAGGGTTCCAGTTACCACAGTCTAACATAACAGTGAGCCAAAGGCAATTACAGGTGTTACTGACAATTAATACCAGAAGAGCAGATAACCAGGAAAGATTTCAAGATGGCTGAACAGTTGTGTCCATTTCTCTCCCCCAAACAGAAATGCCAGCACAGCAAATTTACAACTGTATTTTGAAGTGAACGCTGTGGAAGGGCCCTTGATGTCAGCCAGAGAAGATAGGGTTCCCTAAGACTGAGCAGCCAGGGGTGGCAGCAGAGAAGATCACTGTGTCAGTCATAGCCTTGGGTCCAGTGTCTACGAGGGAAGAAAGGAAGGAGGAGGGAGGGAGAGAAGGAGGGAATGAAAGAAAGAAGGAGGGTGACAGGCAGGCACATACACACAAACACACACACACACAGACAGAGACAGAGGCAAAGATAGAGACAGAGACTATGAATGAGGGACATAAGAATATATGGCTATTAGTTAGAAAAAGATAAGGGTTGCTAGGAATAGGGGCATGGTAGAGGGTAATTGGGGTAATAAGATCATAGTATATTGTATATAAACCTGATATTGTTAATTTTTAAAAATTTAAAAATGAAAATAACCTGTATTGTATCAGAAGACCCCAGAGGGTTCAACAACAGCTGGACAACTCCCAGAAATGTTGTTCCGCACCCAGTATACAGGCGCTCATATTTGAGGCGTTAGAAGTACCACTGGTCCTGAATTTCACATTCCACACTGTAGATGTGTATTGCAGCAGAATAATGCCCCCAAAAGGTCAGCTCCTGTTTGTCTATTGAAAAATAAGTGTTGAAAATGGAGAAAAGTCTTCCACTGTTCTAGACATGGAACTAAAGACAGCATTCAGTATCAGATCAAAACTAGGTGAGAGCAATGCCGTAGGAAAAGTCTCATTGAAATGCTGCATTTCATTACATATCTTCAAAGGGAACTCTGTGCAGTGTGCTGAAGGAAGGGTATATGGCAGTTATGGCTTGCTTAAGATTTATTGAAAATGAGTGTTGGTCATGGTACATGCTTGGCTAAGCCAGGCCTTGCCTTTTTCAGAGAAATTTACTCAAATGTGGGCAGTGTAGGAGGCCAGGTAGCCAGATTTTCCTCCGAAAAGAGAGCTCTCTGTGAAGTCAGCTTTAGAACATCAACATAAAGTCAATATAGGGTGTGCTTCTCTGTGGGTAATACCGAGATTTGCCCCAAATAGAAAACCTCCTTTAATTTTCGAATGTCGCAAGTGTGACCTTGGGGTTCTGGCCAGTTGTGTCCTCAGCTGTGGCCACCAGGCACGTGCTGTGCACGTTCATTAGCGTCCCTTTTAAAGGGGCCCTGCCCTCCTCCTATCTCTCTCCCTCTCTCTGGTTCTCTGCCTGTCTCACTGGCTCTCCCCCTCCCCTTGGCCTCTTCCTTCTCTCCTCTGCTGTCCCCAGAGGTCGGTCTCCCCCTACTCCGCTCACTTTTTATGTTCCCTCTACCCTAATAAAATCCCCACCATTTGAACTCTGTCGCATGACTTCTTTCTCTCTTGTGGCACTTTGTTGTTGTTGTTGTTGTTGTTAAATACAGCAATAAGTACAAACCTTCTCAGGTTAGGATTGTTGTTCCATGGTAGAATGTTAGAGCATCTCTGCTCGCTTCTCAGTACTACAGTGTGTGTGTGTGTGTGTGTGTGTGTGAGAGAGAGAGAGAGAGAGAGAGAGAGAAAGAGAGAGAGAGAGAGAGAGAGGGAGGAGCGGTAAGCAGATTTGTATTTGAGTGCATATGTGTGCTTACGTGTGTATGTGTCTCTATGGGGATGTGTGTCTGTCTGTGTATGTGAGGATATATGTGTGTGAGTGTATGTGTGTGTGTTTGCATGGGCATGCACATGTGCGCATGTGTGGCACACATCATCTCTAGACCTAATCATTATTTTTTGTCAGGAGCACACTTAGGTCTTTAGCATAAAGAAGCTTATATTCCTGGCAGGATTGCGGTTACTACAATCTAATAAAACATTGAATATGGAAAAGAAGGTGATTGTTTTGTCAGAATCAAGGCCAAATCCAGAAAGTAGTTTTCAACACCCACACAGAGGAGCACTTTGTTTGGAAAATGAAAAATTTAGTTCCATTCACCATTCAGATTTTCGTTAGGATGAATTCGCATAAGAATTTAATTTATTGGCACCAATGTCTATTTAGGATGCCTGTCATGTCTCCCATTCACTGAGGTCATTTTCTACTAGCAGGATGTTTTGCTGCTGTTTTGTGGTACTGGGAATGGGACTAAAACCCACAGGCTCCTAGATTTGAGTGCTTAGTCATCAAGGAGTTGGTACTGCTTGAGAAGGATTAGAAGGTGTGACCTGATTGGAGGAAGTGTGTCACTGTGGGGGTAGGCTTTGAGGTTTTCAAAAGCCCAAGCCAGGCCCAAAGTCTCTCTCTTCCTGCTACCGGGGGATTGAGAGGTAGAACTCTCAGCGACTTCTCCAGCACTGAGTCTGTCTGTGTGCCATGTGCTCCCTGCTGTGGTGCTATGGACTAAACCTCTGAAATTGTAATCCAGCCCCAGTTAAGGGCTTTCCATTATAAGTGTTACCGTGCTCACGTTGTCTCTTCACATCAATATACCCAGACAATATGGTAAGCGAGCACTCTACCTCTTGACACATCCAGCCCTCACAATGCATTCTTGGAGTATACTAAAATTAGTGAATTATATTTGCTGAGAAGATGCAGTTCTTTTATCACCGAGTAGAGTTCTGTTATTTTATCATTTTGAAGGTTATACATATATAATAAGAGGCAGAGAATTTTGTCTTCATGCAAACAATCTTTTATAAGTCTGCTTTGAAAATATTAAAGTTTTTTTATAAAAATGTTCTGAAAGGACTAGAGTTGAATATATATTATGCAGGTTTCTTTGTGATGCATGAATGATTCCTTGCATTAAAATTCATCCCTAACATTAGATTTAAATGAAAAATGTTTCAATTAGCAGCACACTCAACATTGGGGACAGTTCAGTGGAAAGAATTTCCTGGCAGGGAACCTGCTGTGACAGCCCTGTACCACTCTCCCCTCACTACACACCCCTGCTCCGCCAACAGTCAGTGTGCATCTTACCTGACTTTTCACTATAGGGCTTGAGCCCATGAAATGAAGAAATCTGTTTCAGCATCTCGCTCATGTTTAGGTGATGCCAACATGTCACCTGTCACCCTCTGCAGATTTTGGAAATTTTTGCCCTGGGAAGTTATTCCTCATAGCATTTAGAATAACTTGAGGAATGAAATTCTCAGTCTTCAAGTATACTTTCCTCCCAGTCTGAGTAGAGACCCAATCAATATCCCAGGAAGCAGCTGATGTAGCCCCCTGCTCGGTTCTCACCAGAAATCCCCATGTTGACTGAAAAAAGTGTTCTCTTTGTGTGTTCTCTGGAGCTCTCTATCCCAGTCTGGCGGTTTGAACAAGCAAGCTAGTTCATGATATCAAAATATTTGTGTACATGGAATGAACCATAATTTATTGCTTCTAAAATTATTTCGTGGGATTGTGGTAGACCTTGTTTTGGCTGAGGCATTGGGGATAATCTCAGTGGAAATGAGGCTTTCACTCTATGTTATTAGAGCGATATTTGAGGAGAAAATATTTCTCTAATTTCAGTTTCCCTGCTGTTTATCTAGATTAAGAACTTCCAAAAAGTGTCTGTAGTAATTTGAAAACAGGTTGCTGATTGTGGTCATTCTCTGTTAAGATTAGCAAAATTCAGACACTTGTTTTTCTGTCTAAAGAACCATAATGTGAGATGGAATTTCTCTCAGGATGAAAACAAGTATCCAAAAGTATATGCTAAGCTTCCATATGACATATGAAGACAAAAGAAAGACAGAGAGAAGGAGAAGAGGAGGGAGGGAGAACGGGAAAAGATAACACATAACATGTGGACGTTGAAGCTATTTTCACATCGTATATCTTTCTGATGCTTTCAAGTTTCTGGGAGCTGGACTAGAGAAACCAAGGCAATATGTTGGGTTTAGTAGGAGGTCATGAAGACTTATTGGTCTGTCCTTTAAGGGGGTTGTGTGTCTCCAGCACATCTGTGTATCTCCTCTTTGGGAGAGTATTTGCTGGGCTGGTGCTCTCCTTCCATGCTGTTTTGCCTCAGCAGAGTCTGGATATATGGGGCACAATCTTCATCGATAGAAATCTCCAAAGCTGGGAGCCAAAATAGCCCTTCTTTCTTACAAGCCAATTGTCTCAGATATTTTGTAATAGTGACAGATAGCTGACTGATAGTATAGAAGTGTAAATAGAAAGACAGTCTGAAGAGATTTGCAGATAATCAGTAAGCTAGCTGCAAAAAAACATCAGACATCAACTTTAACCTTCGTGAATTCCTGCCCTAGGATACGGCTGTTAGCAGGGATGACTCAACATCTCCTTGGTACCACCCACCAAACTGTTACTCAGTTGCTCCATAAGAGGTTCTTAGAAAATATCAGTGTAGATTACAGAAAGAAATGCAAGACATTTTAATGAAAAGGTGATCCTAGGGATCCAGATTTGAAAGAAAATAGCTGTGATTGACAGCTCCATCTGTATTTTAAGAAGGTAGCAAGGCCAGTTAAGGCCTGTTGTTAAGAATGCTGAGAACTTGATGATATTTGAGGAGGTATGCAGGAGGAGTAGACTTCAGAGTTCCTGTGAGGGTCCATTGGGATCATCTTTAGTAAGCTGATGAGAACCTCAGATTGTAGGGTTCTAATATATAGAGAGGAGATAGCAAAATATTTTAAATAAAAACATTTGAAATAACTGTCTTTTGTATGACTGTTTGAAGAGCGTTGGAGATTAGTCAAATGCTTCTTCTTCTTCTTCTTCTTCTTCTTCTTCTTCTTCTTCTTCTTCTTCTTCTTCTTCTTCTTCTTCTAGAAAGAAAGAAAGAGCAAGAAAAATGTTTGGTCTGAGAAAAAGATTAATCAAAAAGCAAGATTCCAATCACTTGTGACTATGTAATCAATGCTTCCTTCCCAGTTGATAAATATACAGAAAGCTAGATCATGGGTTTATAGTATAGCAAATACCATAGCTTGTGTGAAACCAGAGTGGAAAATATGTCTGCAGAGCTCAGCGCTCACCATGGCTATGACACACAAGTGAGTCGTGGAAAACTACTAACATCAGAACAAATTTCAAAGTGTTATATCCAATTCATTACGCTGAACAATGTAGCTACATTTGAGAAAATCAGCTTACATTTAATGTAACTATCCATAATTGGAGTGAACGAAAGAGTAAAATATTTAAGAGAAAAATATGAGCTATTTCTATGGCAAAACCATATGTAGAATTGTATTTTTGCTAACCCTCTCTCTTGATACTTATCTATAAACCTGTTATCGTATCATCCATGTATATGCTCACCCATCCTCCCATTCAACCGGCACTCACACACCCTGCTGCGCATCAACCAAGTATCGTGCTACATGTGAGGGGAACATAAACAATCGGATGGCCCTTTGGCCTCCAGAAAGCATTGAATAGCAACGGAATGTTCATGGAAAATAAAATTAAAATGGAGGTGGGTGTGGTATGCACTATGTTGCAATGAAGTCACTGCCTCTTCTTCTGGGACTCCCAGAAGGCTTTGCCTGAGAAGCTCTGATGTGGCTGAGGTCTGAGGAAGTATGTCAAGTGATGTGGGAAGATAATGCTGCATTAGAGGACTCCATGCTTAATTTTCAAAATATTGATTTGTAATCTTTGGAAGTTACGACTAGGCGTGTTCTCAGTCTACCCACTGAGATGTACAGCTGCGTAGACTGGAACCCCTGAGTAATAACCCGGTGACATAGGGTAAGTATTTGACCTATGACAGGGCCATTATTGCTGGGATACTGTCCCAAAAGATGCGGTCATGTTTACCATCTGGTGAAATATGCTGTCTCGCCCAGGTTGAGGTTCATAGTGACTAAAGCCTGAAACAGCCCACAATGACTCAGTTGCCCAGAAGTCCTCAAGGAGACTGAAGGGCTGTCTGCAAAGTTTCGTAGATTTTCTGACTGAAGTCGGCAGGACAAGAGTGAGCAGAAGTTTGTGCCTTACTCTCGGGTCAAAGGAAGACCTGCAGTTCTCAGACTAGCCTAATTGGGCCTATTATGCTCACACTGTAGTGGTAAACAGCCGAAGGAACAGGAGTCAGGAAGATAATGGCCAAGACTGTCTTCACAATTGTCTTTGATCTCTTCTCTTTTTAAGACCAAAGTATAGTTTTCATATTTTAAGTTCTCGTTTAGATAAAAATACAAACAATTTAACCATTGAAATTAGAGTACGTAAGTTGTTAAGAATGCCCATTTTATTGTCTCCCAGCCTTGCCTGAGTGTATGATAATTAACACAGCTTTTTATATTTGTATCTGAAATAATAATTTTCTTTTATACAATTCACTGAAGTGTTACTAATAGACGGCTGTCCTACTGCAAAAGGCTTTGGAACTAATAGTTATGACTTGCTAACATCATATATATCAGACTAACAAGATTCAGAAGTGAAATGCCTCATTGATTCTTGGTATGTAGAGAGGGAAATTTAGGTCCATGGAATACATAGGAAGATAAAAGTGTACAAATATATGGATAAAAGTCATGAGATACTCTCAAATTTATTTAAGAACTATCTTGTCTCTTCTACAGAGGAGAAAGATCTGAGTGAATTCAGCTGGAGCAAAAAAGGAATCTGCAGTGACCTATGGGAGATGGTTTCAAACTGGGAGGTTTTCTGGCAATGTGGGGACCCGTGAAAGGCTGTGGCAGAACCTTTGGTGTAACAGCACCTGGAAAGGGTAACCAAAACAGGAAGAAACAGAGAGTAAAGAGGAAGGAGTGTTTGAAATGGAGCAAGAAGAGAATAAAGTAAAACTTAGCAAATTATCCCTGCCTCGGGATCTTGCCTAGGAGGTGAATTAACCAAGCAGGCCCTAAACCCGGTGTTTCTCATTTCCATTTTCGCTTCGTGGAATAAGAAGTAATCACCTTAGCAGGACTCAGAGCTCTGATCTCATCAGCTGACAACCTGGCTAGCCCCTATGAAACAAAGCTTTCTGTTTTGTTTCCTTTCTTTGGAAACGAAAACATTTGATGAAAACACTATCCAATCATTTGTTTCAGTAAAAGACAGAATTCCACATAGTCCATCAGCCACTTGTCCTAGTAAACAAGCCAAGTGGCAATCCCAGAAAATACACAACATAAAGACGAACAAACAGAAAGCCTGTGCATTCCATGTGAGGTAGGATTACGATATTTTATTTACTTTCTGAGATTCAAACCTTTCACTGAAGAGTATCAGCCATTGTTTAATGTTAAGACTTGTGGTTCCAGAAAGTATGCTGACTGGGTACACCCAAATTCTCCTTGGCTGACTTCAGTCTCCCTTCAGCTGGTGAAGATGACCTATCTTTCCATAGCCAAGTTAATTTCATCATGTAAAATTTTCGATGTTCATGTGTGAGTGCCCACCTGTATGTATGTACACTATGTTTATGCTGTTGCCTGTAGTGCTTTTTGAGAATCTTCCATATTAACTGTGCTAGTTTTCCTACCTAGCAGTGCTGTATAAATTATATTGTACTCAAAATTATATCCAGGTACTTTGGTATAAATTCAGTATTTTATTTACAGTCAAAAATGTCCTCCCAGCTTATAATTGCATATGGAGCTTTGGGGCCTGTTCTTCCATACTTTTTAAGACTTTCATCAGAGGTTCTACATCAGATTAAAGCAATTATCGTTTTACAGAACTAGGATTTACTGGGTTAGGGAGATGGTCAGTAGTTTCAGCACAAGCATAACGATTCCAGTTCACATATCCCAGATTTCACATAAGAAGCCAGTGCTGGGAGGCACAATCAGCAGGATCCCTGAAGCTTGTCACCAGCCAGTCCATTTTCGAGGGCAAGCTCCAGTAGGGTTGCACCTGCACATGCAAGCTGCACTCTTCCATGCCTACCCCCAGGAAAGCAAAAGATAGTATTCACTAAGCAGTTTATTGTTAAATACTGTGTATGGGTACTTTCTCTCGTTTAATTTTCTTGAAACCTTTTCTGAGTTAATAACTAATATCTTTGTTTGGGGTTTTTTTTTGTTTTGTCTTGTTTTTTATTCTTTGAGACAGGGTTTCACTGTAGTTTTAGAGTCTATCCTGGAACTAGCTCTTGTAGACCAGGCTGGCTTCGAACTCACGGAGATCCGCCTGCCTCTGCCTCCCTAGTACTGGGATTAAAGACGTGTGCTACCACCACCCGGTTTAATATCTTTGTTTTGTAAAAGAGCCTCTGGAGTGTCCCAAAGGTATTTGTAGAGAGTTAGTTATAGACAGTGGCGTTAAGGTGCAGTGATTCTTCACTGTGTTCTGCGTTACCAGACATAGTGTGGTTTTCTAAGGCGGGGACTCTTAGCCGAAGGCCGGGCTTCTGCCCCTGCCGTTCTCAGTCTGGCCTGCATGACTCTAATTTATCTTGTGTCCTGTCTGCGCCCCGTGCCGTGGCATAATTGGAGTAGCCAGATGGGTTTTGCTTGGCGATGGAGCTGATATTTGTGAAGCGCTGGTTGCTTGGATATATCCCTCATCATGTTTGCTGTGTTAGGGTAATTACTATTTTACACCAGCACGTTACAAATCTTATCAAGATTTTGATTTAAAAAATAGGTCCCTGACTTTTTGTTATTCAGTAATACATTTTCTCAGACAGTCGATGTCCATTCATTACTGGCTAATGCATTTCTTTGTGTTTGGCCATCTACAGTGCATTTTTCCCCATGAAGTTTCCAAGTCGTGAACAAAACGTATTGATCTCTGTCTATCAGCCCTATCTGCAGTCCATTTACTGAATTATCTTATTCATTCTCAGTCCTTTTTAAAAGCTCAAAATTTAAAGTAAATTGGATTCCTGTCTTCCCTAACGCAGATGAGCTCCTGTTAGATCTTCCCCAATGTAAGTGATGTAGAACGGTTACCTCCACAGCTTACCTCAGTCCTGCTGCCCCGCACGGGGGCTCTTCAGACTCTACTAACTCTCTTAAAACCTATCAGCTGGGAGATGGAAAGGTGAGGATCTGCTCAGTTCCCAGAACTGATGTGGAAACATCAAGTCTGACATTTCCTTGTAATATTGGGGAAGGGAGTAACAGGCTGCCCATGGTCTTCCTGAACAGACCGTCTACTAAAAACAGCAAACACTTGCTTCAGCTGGAGACTTTGACACAAAAGCTAAGGTGGAGAAGCCATTGAGGAAGACATCATGATATCAACCTCTATCCTCCTTAGTTGAGCTCCAAGACAGTGAGACCCCGATACAAAGGAGGTGGGCAGCATTCCTCAGCGTCTCACTGAAGTTTTCCTCTGGCCTCCTACATGTGCGCAAACACACAAATGTGTACACACCCACATGCAAATCTATAAGCATCCAAGGACTTCTATTTTCTTTGCATATATTATCACAACATTTTTGCTTCTTCTATTTCAAATTTGTCTGTAGCCTCTTCTCTGAATCCCCAGAAGAGTAATGAGAGCACCTCAGTGTGCTCTGCTGTGGGGATCGAGCTTGCTTCATGGCATGTGATGCATGCTGTCAGTTTCTGTTAGGAAATTTTCATCCAGATTTTAAGTTTTCTGCCATTATTTTTAATTAGTAGTTAATTGAGCCATATTGGTGACTTCCTTACTACTATGATAATATTGGTGTTACTTTTAAAAACATTTTTGTGAAGCATTTCCATATTCATTTCTATTTATGGATGAAGCTTATACTAGGCCAATTATTCTAATCATGTAATCTAGTGATGATTGATAGATAAGGAATTTTTTGCAAATGCCTATGTGAGTGAAATTGGCCATATTTCTGAATGCTAACTATTGCCATTTCATAGAATTAAATATGAAGTTTAGCTTAGGGGTTTTTGCTATTAATTGAGAAAATTACCATTTCTAATGTTTTGAAATTATTTATAAGAAATTGGGATTATATATTTGTTTAAATTTAATAGCGGTCTCATAAAACCCCATTTTATTTCATCTTTTCTACTGATAAATCTTGACTAATTTTTAAATTTCTCTGTGTTGTTATTTACTTTAACTATGTCTTTACTTTTTTGATAGTTCATATTTTAGTCATCAATTTCATAAAATTTTTCAAATATATTTAGTGAACAATTGCATTAAACTCTAAATTTTAAGTACATTTTAAGTGTAATTATATCTTCTACCTAGTTAGTGGCTGTGTTTATTATCATATTTTTATTCTCTTTTTTCTGCCAGTTTTTGATTTAATTATGAATATTAATTTCCTATTTGATTATACCTCTTAACAGATTTTGTTACCAGTATATTGCTTTTTGACTTTTTCTCTTATTCTTAATTATTTTTAGTTTTATAGATTGAATTGGTGACTTATACAATTACATTGTTTTTTTATTTTATTTAGTAATAAGATTACTTTAAAATCACACTATGGCAATTTGAATCACATCTCATAGGGTGAGCTCCCTTGTTCCCGTGAGAATCTCCCCATCATTTGTTGTTAGTCCTGGAAAGTGTGATTATGTGTTTGCCTCCCACAGTCTACATTGTTCCAAATTCTCTGCAAAGAATTCAGAGTTGCTGATAACAAACTTTATAAAGTTAGCTGTAATAAATATATAAGCTGGCAAGGTGCATGTTCAGATGCATTTATTATAGCTCTGTTTTCCAGCCCTTAAACAAGACTTCATGTTCAGATTTTGTGTAGAAACCTACAATTCCTCTGTTGTTACGAGTCTGAATAAAATAAAGTTAATTATAGAGATATGTTTTAAATACAGTGAGTAGTATCTTAGTTTCTTCTTCTTCTTCTCTTCTTCCTCTTCCTCCTCCTTCTCTTTCTCCTCCTCCTCTTCCCCCTCTCTTCCTCCTCCTCCTCTGACTGTTCCTCCTCCTTTTTCTCCTCCTCCTTTTCCTCCTTCTCCTCCTCCTCTTCCTCCTCTTTTCCTCCTCCTCCTCTTCCTCTTCCTCCTCTTCTTCCTCCTCCTCCTCCTCTTCCTCCTCTTTTCCTCCTCCTCCTCTTCTCCTCCTCCTCTTCCTCCTCCTCTTCCTTCTCCTCTTCCTCCTCCTCCACCTCTTCCTTCTTCTTCTTCTGTTTTTTTTTCTTTAATTTTTTTGTTGTTGTTTTATTATCAATACAGGGTTTCTCTGTGTAATCATCATGGCTGGCCTGAAACTCACTCCATAGACCAGGCTGGTCATGAACTCACAGGCTGGTCAAGAAGCTGCTATGCTTCTTGAGAGCAGGGATTAAAAGCATGCACCACCATCACCCCCACAGGTCTTATCTTTTAAGACAGAGATTCCCAGTCTTTCTAATGCTCCAACCCTTTAATACAGGTCCTCATGGTTTGGTCACCCTAGCCATAAAATAATATTTAATGCTACCTCATATTGATAATTTTGCTATTTTTTTATAAAATGTAATGGAGATATGTGTTTCCCTATTGTGGAAAGGGTTGTTTGATCTCCAAATGGTTGTGACCCACAGACTGAAAAGAGCTGTTTTAAGACCTCGGAGTGTGGGATTGGGCTTCTGAAACTGAAGCTGTAACTTTACCATTAGTTACAATATAAGCTTAGTCACATTACCTAACTTCTCTATATTTAATGACCCTAAAACTGTGTGTAATCAGAACCTTTCCAGCTAGGTTTGCTAAGAGGATGTATTGAGTTAGTGTTCAGAAGCACCTAAAAAAAGTACCTGACACATTGTAATCACCTAGTGAGTCTGATAATTACTTCAAAGCATTTTCAGTATTAATTAGAGTCTAGAAGAATATCTGGGGTTTGAATCGGAGTCCGAAGATTCTGTTAGTGTTTGGGAAGCAAAAGTGTAAGCCGATAAGCTCTGTGCAGTAATTGCCCTCTTATTATTTTTATTGCCTCTCCCAACCTGCTCCTGATCCCGCTGACACTTGAAGAAAGAGGCTCTTCTATAATCCACACTCACTTGGCGCCCTTTCTCACCGCTGTGAGGCTCGATAATTCACGGGGCAGGTTTAATTGACAGGGTTTTAGTTGGTGTGAACTAGAGACAGCCGGTTCTGCAGGCTTGGTTTATTTTTGTTGAAAGAAGCTGGGTGTCTGACAATTATGTTTACTGGTGAATTTATTTCTCTGGTGTACTCCTTACATCCTTTGGAGGAAGCAAAGAGCTCCCAATATCCTCACAGATTCTACATTCCCACAGGAGAACAAAAATTTTGTCTACAACATTAAACTTGTTTGTTAAACATAAAAGGGCATAAATCCTCCCTGGGTCTCAGGAGTAAGGCAGAGAGGGAGAGGCCATTGCCAGCCACTTTGCCCTGCGTGTCCCTCACCATGTTGCCCTGAGAATGGGATGTTTGATTGGCTCATAAAGCAGGCTTCGTAAATCCTTTAAACAGCGGCACGGGCAATTGTTCACCTTGAAAATTAATACTTGGAAGTGTATTGTAAGGATTACTGTGTCCCCAATATGGTCACCTGAGTAAATAGAAATGGCTTGCTTTAAATTTTCCATTCCTTTCACTATGACCTATGTCTTAGGGTTTCTATTGCTGTGAGGAAACGCCACGACCAAAAAGCAAGTTTGGGAGGACAGGGTTGATTAGGCTCACACTTCAGTATTGCTGCTCGTCACTGAAGAAGTCAGGACAGGAGCTCAAACAAGCAGATCCTGGTAGCAGGAGCTGATGCAGAGGTCATGGAGGTGAGCTGCTTACTGGCTTGCTTCCCATGGCTTGCTCAGTCCGTCTTCTTATAGAACCCAGAACCAGCAGTCCAGGAATGGCACCATCCACCACAGGCTGGGCCCTCTCACACTGATCACTAAATGAGAAAATGCCTGACACCTGGATCGCATGAAGCATTTCCTAAACTGAGTCTCCTATCGCTGATGGATATGAGACTTGTAGCAAGTTGACATACAAGATCAGACAGTACGACCTACATATATGGTTTTTTTTCTCATTTGTTTCCCTCTTCTCCTCCTTCACGATGTTTTGACCTATGTTAATAAACACTAGCCAAACTGCTTCTCCTATGAATGCATGTTCTTTCAAGGGCAGCTGGTCAGGGAAAACAAAGTAAGAAAATCATTAGAGAAAATAACTGAAATTAAATGTGTTATGCTTTTTCATTTTTAAAAATGTCTTAGTTCCTGAGATTATGGGAGAAAATAAAGCTAAAGAATGTGGCTACATGACTTAAGGTCAACTATTGTTGACCAATATGTTGTATTTTTATTAACTTTTTCCTATAGTAAATCAAATACTACATGAAATGTTGATTTTGTCTATCATTGTATTTTAAAATCTATCAATCATTTTTCAAACGTGTCAGACTTTTATCTCATTAAAAGTTTTGTAACTTTCTCTTTATTATCTTATAATTCAGCCCAGGGAGGTCATCATTTGTTTATATGTGCGATTATGTAAAAACTGCTCTGAATGCTAGGGAAAGCATGGGATGTATTCCTCAATTAGTAGAGCATTTTCTTAGCAAGTCTTAGATGCAATGGCAAGAAGCAAAATAGAAAAGTGGAATAATAGCAAAGTGTTTTATAAGAGCATAACTGTGTGCTGGTGCCCAAGTGCATGTTATCGACTACCCCAAAAATAAAAATAGCTAGTCAGTAGTTCACTTCTTCTTGATAAGTATTAACAGAATTCTCAGAATTCGCTTGGTACTAAGCTTTTCTTAATTAGTAACTGTTGGTAATGTTCTAAGCAAAACACATCTTCCCCAGCTAGGAAAAATGAACAGTAATGATGGAAATTAAGATAGAAACTAGAATAATTCTTAATCCATAGATTGAATGTCATATAATTTTTCTCTGTACAAAATATTTAAGTTTTAAACGTCTGACCAACCTTGGGTTTGTTAACAGCAAATCTGAAGGCTTTGGAAAAAGTCTCATATTTTCCCAACTGGGTCTTCACGCCTTGTTCTCTGTAACTTTTGCATCCAATTCAAAACTTTTGCTCTCCATTCAAGCACACTTGGGAGCAACTCACTTGTCTGCTTCTTAGATGTTCTTGCACATACAAAATTTCCATTGCCTAGTTAAGCAGTGATGTCTCTGGCCCCTTTGCTTCCTCACAGGTATGATTTTGTAGAAATTGAGGAGCCCAGTGATGGAAGTATTTTAGGATGCTGGTGTGGTTCTGGGACTGTGCCAGGAAAGCAGACTTCTAAAGGAAATCAAATCCGGATAAGATTCGTATCTGATGAGTACTTTCCTTCTGAACCCGGATTCTGCATCCACTACAGCATCGTCACGCCAGTAAGTACAACTTTGAGATCATTCTTACTTGAACGAGTCAGCTATTTTTAAATTTGAATTCCTCTTTATAAAGATAAGAATGAGGACACCAAACATCAGAAACCATTCTCTAGCTTGGACTATTTTTACCCCAAAGGTCTCTTTTTAATTGTCACAATTAACTTAAGCATTTTCTCTACAGATGATTAGAAATATTAAGTGCCTTACCAATGTGGTGAAATAAAATATGAAATTTTTATTGTTATAGGAAGATCTCAGACTAGGGAGTTGGTTCGAACAAATGAGCCTCTGACTTCGATCCCCAGAACTCACTTTTAAAAAGCCAATCGTGGTTGCTTATAATTCAGCCCTGGGGAAGCAAAGAAAGACGTATGCCTGGTGTTCTCTGGTGACCAGTCTAGCCTAGGTAGTGAGATCCTGCCCAGTGAGAGATCCTGCCTCAGAAACTCCAGGTCCTTTCTTTTCACTTTGATTCATTATTTGAAATTTTCAAGTGACTTGTCCACTCTGCAACCGAGAGACTAGGTCAAGTTTGCGTCAATATTTCCACCCTGAAATTTATATTCAATGCATTTTTAAATGGCATTGAGTCTGATGAGTTATGAATGCAGCGCTTGTGTCCTGTATTCGGTTTCTCTAGCTTCTCTCACCTAGGAAGCCCTCCTCTGGCCACTAAATTGACCTGACTGGGCTGTCGGAGGTGGAACCATGTGAGAAGATGAAGATGTTATAGTTACTCTGATCATCTTTAGGGAAACAGCAGACTATGGGCTGAAAGGAACAAGAGAATGGGAAGCTTGGGTCCTACACTTCCTAAGAAGTGTGATTTGGTGATTTAGAAAACTGCTTTTATTTTTTTCTCCAGATTTCAACAACTTTGACTCATTTGTTATGCATTTACTTGGATAGTTGATTTTCCACTCTTTGCCCGACCCCTTCGACTTCATGTACCCCTCACTCCTTACTTACAAACACATCCACCCCACTCTCCATAACCGTCTGCAGAAGAGCGGGATTTGATGAATGAAAATGTGACATGTGATTATGCTTTTAAGCCTGGCCGAATGTTTTGAATTATCATCCACACATGCCCTAACACTGGCCAGGCAAGGATTCATCAGTCTTAGCTGTGAGTCCGATAAATGAAAGCCTAAAGGAAGAAAACCTACTTCTTGGAGAGCCGACTTAAAGGACCTTGTGGTATTTTCTCAGGGGCAATCGTCCCTGCGTTATCCTTCATGTGTTTTTTTTTCCTTCTGTCATGGATGAACTTTCTTATTGACATCCCCGCTTCCCTACAGGCAATGAGCAGACTGACTGCAAAGTCAGAGCTGCCAAGCAGGACCTGCTGCTGTACTGAGGACCACAGTGGCTTCCTAGTTTTGTAATGATACACATAGCACGATCCAAAAGCCTCGGTAGACCGTTAGCTTCCTGTACTGAGGTTTGCTAAACAGGGCTAGCTTGACACGGGTCCCCCTACAGCTGCTCATGAAGATTTTCTGAAAATTCGGCATTCTCCCCCAGACTGGTCGCAGACCCGAGTGGGGTATCCCAGTGTCTCAGCAGCTGTGCGTTGCCTTTGCTGCCACTGAAAGACAGGGAAGACACATTGGAGAACCTGAGTTAGAGGAAAGATGTCACGTGCTCTCCAGATGCTCATGTGTTAGTGCACTAGGGCTGCAGCTGGACTGTGGTGTAATTGTTGTCTGCGTCCCCTTGTTCTAGTAAGGAAAGGCCTGACTGAATGATGTATCCACTACAGTCCATGACCTTAGGATGCACTTTCCATTTTAAACCCTTCTATTATTTATGAAAAAATCCATATCACCGGCTTTACCTGCCTTTGATTACCTAAACTGATATAAATGTATGGTTGATATAAAATTGAGATGATTATTTTACATCGACCTGACACAGAAAACCTAAGTCAGTGAAAGTTTTAGAAATCACAAATTGCAGGATAAAATGTACTTTAAAGAAAGTTATATTTTAAGAGTGAGGAGCTCTCTCTGTAGTTTTACATGTGAAAAGAAATGAAATTCTGCTTCCAGTCTGCCATGAACTCTCTGATTATCATGTCATAGAAGAAAAGCATATGGACATCGATTTTCTCATAAGCACTATTTTGGTCACACATGCCCATTAAGTAATTATGTCTACTGTTGTAAAATGATTTACTGGGGAAATATTTCAAGATTTATAAATATAGTTTTCTTTGTATCGTTGAAGTGTTAGAATAAATTGTTTTGGATTCTCAAATAACTTGGCATAAGACAAATTAAATATGCCTCCTTATATTTCTAGGCTAAGCTGGAGTTATGAGTTAGGCTTAGTTTTGAAACTACCACTGGGGGATGATGACAGTGTGTCATAATGAGATATGCCTTAAAAAATAGTACGCAGGTTTACATTTTTAACTTCTTATGCTATTTCAGATAAAATATTATGGAAATATGATTCCCTAGTGATGCATCATTATTAAATAATAAAAGATAGATCTGTGTAAATTTTATAGTAAATGATACATTGAGGTTTATGATTGTTCACCAGAAGTTAATTAATGACATTGGTATTTTTTCTCCCTTATGATGAGAGGGGAGAGAGAGAGAGAGAGCAGGAAGGGGGAGATTGCTCTCACACATACCCTGGTAGATTAATAGTGAGGGATTGTTTAAGAAAAAAATGAAAACATTGGGACCTTGTTTCCTTTCGAAGGCCACACACAGTGAAAACCCGAATATACTTCAGATCTCTGAGAAAGAAAAGTTCTTGTTTAATGTTGGAGTAATTTGTGTCAGGTTATATATGCTCTACTCTGTAGTCCGGCATCAACACCATCCTTTAAAATGTAAGAAACAGACAAAGACTAAACAGAACAACTTTCTACTCCGTATCCAAATATCTGATGAAAAGCCTATTTCTCATTTTTGTTAGGAGACTGTTTCAAAGGAAATATATCTGAGTTTTTAAGTAAAACTGTGCGAATTTGGGTCTGAATAATTTCAGGAGTTTTCTTTTTGTTAATGTGTAGAGCATTTTTTTCTTAACGTATGATACTGTGAGTAAAAGATTATTTTTTAATGTTTATAAAATATGAGGACTTTATTTTTTTCAAACAGGTTGGAAATTTTGAATAAATGTTACACTATTAGAATTTTTTTTAAATAATTTTATTGAATCCCACGTTTAATTGTTTCAAAGTTCCTAAGAAGTAATAAGATAATATTTCTAGCAATTTACTTACTCTGTTTTACCATTTTATGGGTATTGGTCTATATGAAGAGGACAAGATGCTGTAGCTACCATAGCATTCGACTCCCATGCGTTGCCACCATTTTATTTATTTCTGAGGCACGTGGATGACAGGGAGAGAAGGGACCACATCACTTGCATCCATTCCAGATCATCTACCCTTAAGATCCTACAAAATGTGGCCTACTTTTTAAAGATGTTTCACTTCTTTGCAACTGTGTATGTTCAGTGACACCTGCTTGGGTACAAAAGTTTCTGTTACTTTAGTTAGCAGAATTATATAAAGAGAAAACAAACTAGTGCAGCTCCTGATAAATTAAGAGAGCAAGACCCTGCCATGCTGGCGAGGGGAGCGAGCCCCAGCTCTGTGCTGTCCCGGCAGCAGAACCCAGTTGTGGTTTTCACAGTGCCTTTGTCAAGGACTGGTGCAGAGTTAAATCACTGCGCAACCATTGTGGTAGTTTCTTCTGCGGGGAGGGGTTAGAAGGACACTCGGTGCCTGAGGTGCCATTGAGGAATGCATGACTGATTGCCAAGACAGTTATTAATTATGCAGACAGAGAACAAAGGAGTTCCGTGGGTACTGGCATTGGGGATAGAAACGAGGGGGGCTGTCGCCTCTTCCTTCTCGCTGTGCCAGTAGATATTTCATGTCAGTCTTCTGGAGAGAGAAGTTTCTAGCCTGAGGAGAAAATCCATCGTTTTGATCAGGTGAAGAAATAGTCTAGCTAACTCTCAAGCAAACCTACAAACCTTCAAATTCAGGTTTCACTTTTTTTTACTTAGAATAAAAACAGCCTGCTCCTGGAGCGGGACCTACACAGCAGATGCTGAGGGCACTCCTCTGTGGCAACATATGTCAGTTCTCTCCAAAATGTTTAATCTTAACAATGAACTGCCTCACACGTCCACATTGCTCTATCAAACGAGAAATTGCTTTCAAAACAAATTCTTATTCACATACACAAAGAGCAAATAAATGGTGTGGGTCTGAAAGGTGTTGGTAGGTTTGAGAACTCAGAGGGCATTGCAAGCGACAGAGATCTGCCGTCCTCAGAAACACCTGTCAAATGATGAGATTCTTATTAAAATAGACAAGATTTTTGTGTATTTAGGAAAGGAGTCAGGAGAGGTCAATATTTTACCGAACCAAGGGTATGTCACAATGGGTACAGAGACTGAACTTGGCTAAACATGGCATACTCTATTATCAGGCTGACTTCTACCCACAGGCAGTGTTCTCCTTCACAAGACCCAGTCCTTCTCTTCGGTTCCCAATGAAACTTTTCTTGCCTTTATTTTCATGCCTTGCAAGAAGGGGCTTCACATGTATTGCCCGAGAAAATAGCCAGAACTCCTGTAGGAAATGTGGAAGGCAGACAGATGTTTGAATGGAGCTGAAAGTAAAAGTCACGAGCAATTGGAAACGAACTTTTAAAATCGTATGGTATACCTAAGACCACAAAGATTTAGTGTGGAGCTAGTTCATAAAGCAGATAATGGGAGTGGAATCATAAATTAAGTAGTTTGCATTGAAATCCCACTGTGTTATCATTTGAATTTTTTCTGTGTATGTCTTGCAGGCACACACGCACACTCATATGCATATGCATGCATGCATGTGCACTCATGTGCATGCATGTGTGTGTGTGTGGAAAAGCACATGCATGAGCCCTGCATGCCCTGCCAGGAAAGACCAAAGTGCAAACTCAGGAATGACATCCCCTTTTGCCTGAGGTGGTCTCTCATAAACCTGGAACCAGGCAGACCAGGCTGGCCAGCTAGGAGCCCCAGTGATTCTCCTCTGTGCCTCTCCAGGGGTAATAATCCAGGTACACTCCAGTGCCTGGTAGAATATTGTGTTGTTATTGATGATGGTGATTCTGGGAATAGAACCCAGGTAAACCCTTCCTCTTAAGCTCTCCAAGCCTCACATGAATTATTTGAATGGAGGTTGTTGAATAAATTATTTTGAGAAAATTTGAATATGTAGGCTAACATTTCCCCAAATCTCGTACTTTGCTTCTATCCTGCTATAAAGAAAAAATATGTATATATATATATATATATATATATATATATATATATATATATATATATATAATTTGTCATATGAGAGATTAGGAATGCTTTTAATAAATAGAGGGATTGTAGAAAGGGAAACAATGTTGTAATTCTTAGAGAAAAACTAAACAGTCGCACAAAACCTTGAAGAATAATTCAATATGAATTTAGTATCTAATATGATAGAAAGAACTCTGGAGAGTTTATTGAATATGCCTCTGGTCACTTGTCAGAGATTCTCTTCTGTTCTGGAGTGTTAGCAGTTGTTTCTCCGTCAGGCTTGCTTAGACATAATGATGCAAGAAGTTCTACATGGCATTGATCTGTTGCCATTGCCTTGGATGGAGGATGGGGCAAAGGCTGTAAAATATAAATTGAGCAGAGTTTTATTACAACACTGGAGAGATGTTTCTATAGTCAAACAAAAAAGCTTATTTTGTGACTTGGCTCAGAGTCTGTAAGCATATTTAAATGGCTAATGTGTCGTGTGTTCCCTCTTTTCTATTCAGAGTTGAAGAAAGGGTGGTAGGGATTTCTTATATAAGTTCTATTGCATGATGTGTTTCACATCATAGCTCTTGCCTGTATACTCCAACTTTCCTAATATGCCTATTGAAGACTGTCAATTTGTCAAGTGTCAGTAGCGGTTAGTCATTGTGCTATGATGGATTACCATCTGTTTTTGTTCTTGCCCAACACTCGTCTTATCTGGTTCTTCACAGATGTTGTAATTCCAGCACACAGCATGGTTCTAGACCAAATACTCTCTTGTTCCACTGTGTGAAAAGACACTTTGATAAAATAAAAGAAATACGTTTTTTCATACTTTTAAAATTACATTTAATTTAATTGTTGGAAGGAAAAGAATGTTATAATTCTTAGAGGAAAAACTAAATAGTTACACAAAACCTTGGAGAATGATTCCACATGAATTTGGAATCAAATATGATAGAAACAGTTCTGAAAAGCTTAGTGAATATGCCTATGGTCTATATATTTTATGCTTGTTTTTATTTTTTGAAAGCTTACATACAGTTAGTGTATTTTCATCATTTCTAGCCCTCCCTCCCTTACTCCCTCCAAGTCCTTTCCATTCACTCCATTCCCCGTCAAGTTTGTGACCTCTTCTTTTCTAATTATTGCACACACAACACACACACACACACACACACATGCGCGCGCGCGCACTCGCGCACTCACACTATCTACTGAACCCATTTAGTGTTTCTGGTATAGACAAGTGATTAGGCCTGCCCTCCTGGGAGCAGATAACCTATCAAGGAAAATTGCTCATCGTTGCTTGTCTTCTTTATCTTTCTTTTAGGTAATTTGATTAAGAGCTTGCACATTTTGATGATCATTTAAAAGGAACAAACTCTATGTTTCATTGATTCTTGGTGGGATTTTTTTTGTTGATTTATGTCTTTATTTCTGCTTTTCTTGTTCTTCACATGCATTAATATTGGGTTTGATTTGTTCTGTATTTCCAAATTCTTGAGGTAAATCATTCAATCATTTATCTGTGTTCTTTTTGATATAAATATCTATTAGGTTCCTTTAGTCTACAATGTCAATTTTAGCTCTAAGATTTATATGCCTTTTACTCTAAGCTAGTATCTATCCTTTAAGGTAAGATTTTTTTTTCTTGGAGATATATCTAAAAGAGGAATCTTTTCTTTTTCTTTTTTAAAATTTAATTTATTTTTGAAAAAGAAAACAAACTATGTTTTTTTATTTTTTTTTCCATTTTATAATAACCAGTCCCACATCCCTCTCCCTTTCCTCCTCCTATTTCCTCCACCTATCTCCCCACCAAACCCCCTATCCATTCCTGAGAGAAGATAAGGCACATTGCTTTTGGGAAGTCCAAAGCCCTCCCAACTACATCTAGGCTGACCAAGGTATCCATCCAAAGAGAATAGGTTCCCTAAAAACCAGTACAAGCAGT
The DNA here is from genome assembly GCF_950005125.1 of Chionomys nivalis. Classification (NCBI taxonomy): domain Eukaryota; kingdom Metazoa; phylum Chordata; class Mammalia; order Rodentia; family Cricetidae; genus Chionomys; species Chionomys nivalis. The sequence continues at coordinate 4,872,121 of NC_080109.1, read as the reverse complement.
AAGGGTAGTCCTGGTGCCACTGCCTGTGGCCCCACAGTCTGCCCAGCCATACAACTGTCACCCACTTTCAGAGGGTCTTGTTTGACCCTTTGCTGGTTCCTTCCCTGCCTGGTTGGAGTTAGCTAGTAAACTCCCATTGGCTGTCTCAGTGGGTGTGCCCACTATGGTCTTGACCTCTTTGCTGCATTCTCTCTTCTCCCACTCTTCAATTGGACTTTGGGAGTTCAGCCTCTAATTTTCTGATTCAACCAATAAGCCTGTGTCTTTTGACTGAGAGATTGAAACTACAAAATTATTATTGAAAGACTAATGGCTTAATTGCTATCAAATTGTTAATTGGATGCTTTTTGTTTTCTTTGACCTACTTCACGTAACTCCTATGCTACCGTCATTTGTTTTCCCTCATAGTATCTTAACTCGTTCTCTCATCAAAAGTGTTTCTTCTGGTGGTCTTTTTCGAGATAGTTTGGTGATTATAAACTTCTTTAGCCTGTTGCTATCATGGGAATTTTTTCTTTTTCATTTATAACAAATAGTTTTGTCAGGTCAATATTATGGTTGGCATCTTTCAGAACTTGAATTAATCACATGGATCCAACTTCTTCTGTATTTTATAGTTTCCATTGAAAAATGAGCTGTTATTCTGATGGACTTGCCCTTATGTGTGTCATCTGCCTCTAGTGCCTGACTTGGCATCTCTTTCCCTAGATTTGGGAAGTTTTCCTCTATAATTTCATTGAAGTTGTCTTCTATGCCTTTGGTCTGGAATGCTTTTCATTTATTCCCATAACTTATAGATTTTGTTTATTAACAATATCCTGAGCCGGGCAATGGTGGCGCACGCCTTTAATCCCAGCACTCGGGAGGCAGAGGCAGGCAGATCTTTGTGAGTTCGAGACCAGCCTGGTCTACAGAGCTAGTTCCAGGACAGGCTCCAAAGCCACAGAGAAACCCTGTCTAGAAAAACCAAAAAAAAAAAAAAAACAAAAAAAACAAAAAAAAACAATATCCTAGTGTTCCTCAATAATGGGTATTAACATTTATCATTTTATGTAATTGATTGAGTTCCTTTATTTCATCTTCAGACCCCATTGTTCTGTCTTTTGTGTGACTCGTTGTGTTGTTAAGGCTTTCTATTGAAGGTTTTTTTTTACTAGATTTATTGAATATTTCATTTTTAAATTTATCTTAATTTGAATTTTCTTTAGTATTTGTTTTTATTAAATTCAGCTTTCATATGCAGGGTTATTTCATTCATTCTGGCTTCTTGAGCCTCCAGTTACCAGGCTCCTTGAGCCTCCATATTCATACCCAGGGAAAGGTGAGTTTGCTATCCACACATCCTACAGACCCACGATGCAAGATACTCATTCTGCAGCACCACAATGCAAGACAATCAGACTCAATAAGGAGCCAAGTCAAAGCAGGAACTCAGTTTATCACTGTGAGCATCAGCTTTACATAGCTTAAGTGACATGGTGTGATGTGGGGGTACCTCCAGCCAATGAGAGACAGCCAAGCCTTCCCTCTGGCTGGAAGGCAGTCTACCTAGATTTTGCTGTCTCATCCTCACATAAACTTGAGCCAGGCTTTTCTCTGGCCTACAAGCCTCAAGGTACAAGCCCTGAGATAATTTTGGCCCAACACATTCAGTCATTTGTTTGTGTTTTCTTGGACTTATAAGCATGTCCATTCATAACCAGTGACAATAATTTTGCTCCAGTGTATTTCTTTTGAGTTCATAGGGAGGGGTTTGGTAGGAATGGAGAGGGGAAAAGTTGTGTTTTGACTGGGTGACAAAAATCGAGGAATATACATACTTGTGTATAGATGTAGTAGTCATTATGTCTCTTCAGGAGTTATATGTTCCTTTTCAGTGGAATACCACATAACCAGGGATTTTGACTTTGTGTCATCAGAATTTCAAGTGTGGATAATGACTTCGCTTGCACATGTTTAACCAAAAAGATTGCTGGTTTCTACATGGACTATTATAGAATGTATTGGCAAAGCAACCTCTAAGAGCTCCACACCTTGTTTAATTGACATGTACTTTCCAGCTAGCCCACTAAGATTTTGATCATACTTCGTTCATTAGCTGTGATAGACATAACCAGACGATTCACTTACCTTTGCATGTTGTTTGAGACTTCTCTCTTGGAACATTCAACAATCTCTTTTTGTTATGTATAATTATTGTTCAAGTTATATGGCATAAGACATTCCTTTTATGGTCCTTCTTTTTGGTGTGTCATATGCCTCTTTTACATTGGGCATCTCTTTTCCTAGATATGGGAAGTTTTCTTCTGTAATTGCATTGAAGTTGTGTTCTATACATGTGACCTGGAATTATTTTCCTTCTCTGCCCACAAAATACAGATTTGGTCTATTTATGATATCCAGTGTTCCTGAATACTTTGTTCATGGGGCATAGGGACAATTAATAGTTACCATTTTATGTAATTGATTCAGTTTTGTTATTTCATCTTCAAACCCTGATGTTCTGTTTTCTGTGATCTATGCCACTGAAAAGCATTGTTGGCTTTAATTTTACAAGTACTTGACTATTTTAATGATACTGTTTATGTGTTAAGATTACTTTGAATTCACATGGGCTCACACACATACTCACACATCTAAACTCAATTTTTATAACTTCCTCTAGTTTCTGATCAAAATTAAAAAGTACGATTATCATTTCATACTCATATAGAGGTCAACTTTGGCAAGTGAATATATTGTAAATGCTCACCAAAGACGGTCTTAAAACTTCAAGGTCCTCCACCCTCAATGGCCCCACTTCAGATTTGACATCAACTCCAGCATGGTGTTCAGCAGCATGCATTCATCACGGACTCTGCTTGGGATTTTGACTTCTGATCCTTCCCCTAATGGACAGTGTGATATGCGACACAATACCCTTGAGGTCTGGGGGCCACTGCAGGAGGCCAGTTCCTAATAAGTGGGTCTTTACATGTTTGGTATGTCACAAACATTAAATATACATTTAATTATATTATTTTCTATCCCTTGAGACTGTGTCAAGATATATGACATTATAAAGCAATGAGTATGTATTTTTAGGTCATGTGGCAAAGAGCGACAAGAGCTGAAACAGAGGCCAGGCCTTGTACTGGATGTTTTTATGTCATTCTTGTCTCCCTCCCACTCTTCCTTCCTTCCTTCTTTCTCCTTTCTTTACCTTCTTCCTTCTCTCCCTCCCTTCTTCCATTCTTCTTCATCTTTTATCTTTTTTTATTTATTTACTTTTATTTGTAGATTTTTATTTGTTTTTTTAAATATAATGACAGCGTTCTCTTGAACTCATTTTGCGTCCAAGGCTGACTTTGCTTAAAAGATCCTCCTGCCTCAACTTTCAGAGAGCTGAGATTAGAGGTGTGCACTGCCATGCCTAACATTATGTCACCTAATAGCCATGATGCAATGATAGTGTTATTTGAAATTTAAAATCAAGGTAACATTTTAGACCCAAGTGTACTAATTAGTTTCTTTCTAATCAATTTTAAACTCAGCTATTTCTAAAGAAAAAACACCCAGGAAATAAAAGCAATTGACTCTCTCCAACCATCTCAGATTTCCTTTTAAAACACCTACATACTACTTCTATAGACTGCTGTTGTGCACATTTTGAAATTATTGTCATAATTGCTGTTATTGCCAACAGCAATGTGATAAATTACAGGATTTGAATTGTGTACTGTGCTTAAAGTGATCTTTCTGCAAAGGCGAGGAAATCAGAAGTTCCTGGGAAGCGGTGCTCTTGCAGAGGCCCTGACTATGTGTTTGAGCACTCACATATAGTGTCTTACAGCATCCTGTCACTCTAACCTCAAGGCAGCTCACCACCTTCTAATGCATTTGTACCAGTGTGCTCATGTCCACACACACACATGCGTGCACACACACACACACACACACACACACACACACACACTATGTTTAATATACTAAAAGAATAAACAAAAACATCTTTTATTAAGTACCCACTGAATAAATGGCCTTAAACTGCAAAAGACTCAGCATTTTAGTTTGAAAAAAATATCACTTTGTACTCAGTGTCTGAAAGGATGATAGACACTCAATGCATGGCTAAAATAAATGAAAGGGAAAAAAATCTGAGGACTATAATATGGGTGAGTCTCATTTGTAGTTGCTTCTTCTACAATCAGTGACTTGCTGTAAGCCACCAAGGTCCCCTAGAATCCAGCAGGATGCCTTGCGCTGTGGCTGTAGGCCCCAGGTCCTGAGTTCCCATCTGTGTATGGTACTAGCATTCTTGTTAAGCCTAGCTTTGTATCCATGTTGGTAAGTATGTTGGTGAGATGGTGCGTGTTTGGCTAATGTTCTTCCTTGTGCTTCTCCATTGCAGTTCATTTTGTGGATGGGACATTAAGGATGTCATGTCTTGTCTTAAAAGGCTTTATGCACTATCATAGTATTTCCAAGGAACTTTTTAAAAGTAATCTAGGACTTGTGTTAAAAATTATTTTTTCTTGTTTTGTTTTATTTTTCAAGACTGTCTTTCTCGGTGCAACAGCTCAGGCTATCCTGGAGCTTGGTTTGTATATGAGGCTTGGCTCAAACTCTCAGGGATCCTCCTGCCTCTGCTCCTGAGTGCTGGGATTAAAGGGCGCCACCAAGCCTGGCTTGTTTTTCTTTTTTTAAACGAAAGAATAATAAACACCCATTAAAGTGGCAATTATCCAAGACTCTACAACAAAATCTGAGGTAGGAATTGGTAATACATCTTCAGATAAATCTGAGCAGTGTTTAATACCACCTCAGAAACTGTCTTTATATTATTTTACGTTGCTTGGAATAAATGCTTTTTCTAGTATAGGGACATTTTGATTGGGTAAAAAGAAAAGTCACTTTCCTGCTGCTATAAGTTAGTGAAATAGCATTAAATAGACTTAGTTTTTGTAGAGAAAGAACTGTGTGGAACCTTGAAGTGTGAGGCACACCGCATGCCCGGGCTTGACTCCCAACACCTGAATGAGGAGGTATTAAAGTGCATGACACACGCCGTGGATGAGGCTCTTAGAAGTCACATCAAGCATTCTGACAGAGTATTTTCCTTTCTTTATGGAGGGTGATGAGTGACAAAGCCCTGGATTGTCCTAACCTATTACTGACAAACGTAACACAAAGAATTTCCAGGTCTACCAGGTATTATTTTCTTTTGACTTCCTGGGACTCTTTCTGACTTACCCTTTTACAGAGAATGGATTTATTTTTAACTGAAGTGCTTTGTGTCCCTTGGAGTTACCTTTAAAACATTAAAAGAAGCTTAATATTTGCCATCAAATGTCACATCACTAAAGTGTGTAATTGGAACACCTTAATAAGATCTGTGTAATTGCCATGATTTTAAGCTTTTTTTCCAAACGTCATGGGATCCTGTGTTTCTCCTCACATCGTGGACTTGTTAGTTACACTGCAAGGGCTTCAGTTGTTTGTCAATCATTTTCCTGCCTCACCTCAAACTTCATTAGGTATTAATTGAAGAATCTCAACTTTTAATGGAAGAGTCTCACCTTTTGGAACTGGAGAGGCAGCTCAGCTCTTAAGAGCATTGCTGCTCTCCCTGAATTTGGGTCTCAGCACCCACACAGCCACTCACAAACATCTGTCGGTTCAGTTCGAGGGGTTCTCATGCCATCTTCTGCTTCTTGCAACACCAGCCACATTGGTGGTACACAGATGCATATGCCGACAAAATACACATGCATGTGACAAAGAAATGTCCCTCCACTTTTTAAAAAGTGAACATGAGAGTAGCGCAGACCTGTGCTCCCTGCACAGAGGAGGCTGGGTATGGAGCCAATCCTGACTACACCGTATGGCTGCAGTATGAAAATCTGACAACACACACACACACACACAGAGTTGTCGCACAGTGACGTTTAGTCCTTAGACTTTTCCCTTATGGTGGCCATTGTTTCTGATTTTTCGCTTTCCTATTTACTTTATCAGGGTGTGGTAAAATGCAGTACCGATTAAAGAAAGTATTCATTCATTCATTAGAGCTATGCGTGTTTTGTTCAGAATATGAAAATCAGATATCAACTGAGCAAGGACTCGACCAATGAGCTGTACTCCAATTATAGATATATTATACCATTTCTTGGTTTTATTTTAATATTTGCACTTATGTTCAGCTTCATACACAAATATACTGTTTTGTTCGAATTCACCCCGCTCCTTCCCTAGCTCCTCCCAAACTCATGTGCTTTGTAAAATACCTACATGATCCATTTAGTGCTGTCAGTGTGTGCATCCTACGGCGTTTCTTGAACTCTTACTGTTCTGTTAGAGTCTCTCTTTTAAGTCACTTCATTTAGTTTGGGCAGTAACCACAGGACAAGATGTCACTCTTTTACCTAATAGGAAAATTTTCCACAGAGACTACTCGTTGCCAAGGTTCATCACAAATAAATGCAAAACGGCGTAGTAAAATTTATAATTTCAGCCATAAGGCCAGTTTCCAAATCACGTTTGTTATGTAAAACAATTAATTATTTTGAGACTATTTCTAATCTGTAAGAAATCATAAGATTCCATTCACCCCTCACCTATTTTTCCTCAAAAGACACACCACCTTGCACAGGTGCACGTAGGTGGTCCTCAGTTTACACTCACTTTGATCTTTCCAAAGCCGGTTGGTGTGATTCACCTGTGGACCTTTACTGGCGCTGCGGAGCTGTGGTAGCCAATCTCTAGGCCAGTAGGACAAACCCTGCTGTGGGGTTTACCGCTGAAACTGAGTAAGCTAGTTGGACTGCATGCGTTTCAAACTGGACATTTCCCACATAGCGTTGGTCTATTAGCAGGGAACTGCCCTGTACTGAAGAGTGTAGCACCACACAGCCTTGAAATGGATATTCAGATTCACTGCAATTCCTCCCGCACACATCTTGATTCTTTTGTCTCTGGATGAAAGAAAACTCAAAGCACCATGCCAGGCAATAAGCATATGAAGAGTCTTTCATAAATAAGAATGAAAATTATATCCGATCAGCCCACATTTTAAAAGTGGTTCAAGCCGGGCGATGGTGGCGCACGCCTTTAATCCCAGCACTCGGGAGGCAGAGGCAGGCAGATCTCTGTGAGTTCGAGACCAGCCTGGTCTACAGAGTTAGTTCCAGGACAGGCTCCAAAGCCACAGAGAAACCCTGTCTCGAAAAACCAAAATGTGTTTTGATTCAAAAGAGGCTTCCGAGTATCAACTGGTTCAAGAGAAAACTTTTACCTTAATTTGATGCCTTCATAAAAATAGCCATCTAAAAGTCTGTGGTGTGAAATGGAGGCATTTTTGCAGCTTTGCTTAGCACACCTATCATAGATTACAAGTACAAAATAAAAGTAATACCATAAAACATCCCTCTTGATGTTGGATCCAAAATTAATGTGTGAAACATAAATAGTCACAATACATAAATCCATGAATGAGCCCTTTCTGCCTGCAAGACAGAGATTAATGAAGTTCCAGGACGCTAAGAGCTCAAGATATAATCTATAGCTTTAAACTGATGTCAAGATGCAGAAGTGACTGCTTAAAATACCTTCTTTTCTCCAGAATAGATTGATGGCTTTAGTTTTACTAAATCACTTCTCATGCAAAAAAAATTCACATAATTTGGTTTCAACAGGTATGGTATGTGGTAGTATTTACATATTCAATGTAACTGTATAATAACTGAAAGTCAAAGCATTTTCAAAGTAAAAGACAAAATAGTACATGATACTCTCAATGTGTTTCTTCATTTTAGACTTGAGTGGAAGCCAATTCAGGAACTCCTTTGGAGGCTAGTGCATGAGGTGACTTGAGTGTTCAAATGGAGGGTCATTAAAATGAGACACACATCATAAACACTGAGTTTCAATTCACTCCTCTGCAGTTATAGCCAGAGACTTTTTTTTTTAGAAGCACAGTTTGTTAACCTAAATTCCATCCTCTTCCAAAAGATCACAGCTAAAACGGACACTGAGGACTACTGAGAACTGAAGAACAATGGCAATGGGTTCTTGATCCTATTGCACGTAATGGCTTTGTGGGAGCCCAGGTAGTTTGGATGCTCACCTTAATAGACCTGGATGGAGGTGGGTGGTCCTTGGACCTCCCACAGGGCAGAGAAACCTGCTTGCTCTTTGGGCTGAGGAGGGAGGAAGACTTGATTGGGGGAGGGGGAGGAAATGGGAGGTGGTAGCGGGGAAGAGGCAGAAATCTTTAATAATTAAATAAATTAATAAAAAAAAGGAGAAGGCAACTGCAGAATGACAGAAAACATTACAGAGGTGATGAAGTTTAGCAATTTTGCTTGCTGTCTTTAAATTTGCTTTTATTAAATATGTTAATTATAAAAAAAGATCACAGCTATAGTGCTTCGGCTATGCCTTTCATCTTGGTTTTCTTTCAGTACAAATGAGAAATCCAGCATACTTAAAAGTAATCTATGTGTGACCCCCTTCTAGTGTTTTATGAGCTTCTTCTTTCCCATGTTCTTCAGGTATATATTTAATACCAAATTTTATAGCAGCTTGTTTATATGAACTCTTTCCAAAGCATTTAAACCAATATCAAGGAGCAAAGAGCGCAAGTTTGGATTATACAGTACTTAACTAGTTGATAATTATAGTACAAAATAATACTATATGAATACTTGGGAACAAAACGTGAAACACTAAGTGCCCATTTAGCTGGTTGGATGAACAGAGCGTTGGTGGGCATACCAAGGTCTTCTGCCATTAGGGAGGCAATTACAGTAGTAAGCTAGGTGAAGGGTCTTTCACATAATGAATGTAGCATTTGTCCTTTGTGAAGTTTCTATAGAGACGGTGCCTGGTCCAATGTCACTGGGAAGTGCAGTTCATGTGGTCAGTAGAAGGGTGATTGGCAGCAGGGTCCTCCTAGATCATCAAGGTAGCTGAACATGTCTGCTTCGGTGTGCATATCTCTTGCGTCTTTGCTCCTTTCCATTATTTTCCTATGACTTAACTTCTGTATTTTTCAATCTGTGTATCATAGACTGGCTCACAGGAAGATTCTTGGCATTGAAAGGAGTGAGTTTCCTACTAAAGTAATGATAATGTGTATATAGCTCCAGATGGAGAAGTGTGTCTTTCCTCTCTGTGCCCGCTTTTCTTCTCACCCCATCTTCTAGCAACGGTTCCTCCTCATCGTCCTTCTCCTCCTTCCTCCTCCTCCTCTTATTTTCTCCTCCTCCTTCTCCTCTCTCTCTCTTTCCCCTCTCTCTCTCCTTGTAAATATACCCTTATGATCTACTTCTGTAATTGTGAAAGTTCATATAAAACTTTTTCTTTTTCCTTTTCGAGACAGGGTTTCTCTGTAGCTTTGACGTCTGTCCTTGAACTCACTCTGTAGACCAGGCTGGCCTTGAGCTCACAGAAACCTACCTGCCTCTGCCTACCGAGTGCTGGGATTAAAGGTGTGTGACACCACTGCCCTACCAATGTACATACAATTTTTGTCAGTACTTTATCATAACACTACTTCATTATGAAAAAGCCAAGTTTTTTGTTTGTAATGTTTCTGCTTCCCAGTGTATAATATTAGAGTTACCAGCATAGGTGTGCTCTACTTTAAGAGGCAAGGAAAAGGACAGTGGAATATGTCAACCAAGCTTCTTCATTGCTTAACTTCTCAATTGTGTCTTTATACCAAGGCTGCAAACAAGCAGATCTGGAGAAGAAGATGGTTTAATGTAATCCCCTGTTTATTTTCCTTACATGCTATCAAATACAGAGCACAGCTGGAGTCAGAGCACAAGGAAGCAGTAGTTACAGCCATGATGCCCCTCGGCCCAAGCTGTGCCTGCTTTGTTTCTGTGGCTTTGAACATTTCTGGTCTAGCTTGATGTTCTATCTTCTGTACAACCTGGAGTTCTCAAAGGATACGGGCGTACACATAAAATGTGGAGAACAAAAGTTTCTGCCAACACAGTTGTGAGAACTAATTATATAATTCTTAGCTCAGTGTTTGGCGTGCAGGGACCAAAAAAAAAAAATGTTTATTACTTTTATGTCAAGACCAGATCTACTGACAAGTATTGATCTGAAGACACTGCTCTTCTACATGGGTATTTCTTGTACTTGTTGACCATGACCTACAATAAGGCAATTTTGAAAAGTGTCATCATGCCGTAGACCATATTTATAAATGTCATATTTGCAGCAGTAGCCCACGACCGCAGTCTCAGCTACTCAAGTAACTGAGGTTAGAAGCTACCAGATTTAAGGTTGCCTAACAGTATAACAATATGCTGACTCACCATTAAAACATGAAAAAGAACTCAGTGGTAAAATCCTTACTTAGCCTGTTGAGAAAAGAAAGAAAGACTTAAGGAAGGAAGGGAGAAAGGAAAAGCTAACCCAACTGCCTGAAGTGACGCTTCTGCTGCTACTTCCCTGTCACCTCCAGTCTTGTTTGCTTTGAAGTCTGCACAACTAGAGCTGGAAAGCAGACCGACGTTGGCTGTGAGCTGCATACTCCCTGGAGCAGCTGGAATCGTTGGTCAGTGTGTTTTCAAGCCCACAAGTGGCTGTGACTTTTGCATAACCTGAGAGCAATTTGAATAACACTAAGTAACTGAACCTAGATAATTACCATGTAGGGAGGTAAATAATCATGTGAAGTTTTAAGTCTCACTCTGTAAGAACACTTTTTCATATTTCTTTCCTCACTTGACATGTCAATCACTAGTTTGGAACCCCCTGTTTTTAAAGCTTTTGTTTATTAGACTTTGGGGATACTGTCTACATTATTTTCTTCTTCATTTCCTAAAGCTGTTATTACATGCTTAATCAAAAGAAACTTCTTTTATTGGGCCTCTTGAGGTACATCAGCCTTAACACAGCCCTATTTTACCTAAGCTCCTGGTAAAGGCGTGATAAGCTGAACACAAACCATAAAGTTAGACATTTTCAGGAATGAGTGCAGTTTAAATGCTTTCAGATCAGAGACCTACTATTTTGTTGTTGTTGTTGTCTGATAGAGCTCCTGGCACACCGGACAACCACTACACTGTCATACAAATGAGTCAAAGCTAGCTTATTGTTCATGGGTGTCTTACAAAATAGACATAACACATCATATCTTTTGCAATTCACAGAAAGATGGTTATTCTATATTATTAACTTAGATCTACAGCCAAATCCTCTAAAGCACAAGAAAAAAAATAGTGTTTTTCCTAATAATCACATAAGCAGGTACCAAATGGAGACACCGAGTTCATTCCTGGATTTTCTGACTCAAAATCCCATGCCTTCCTATGACTCTGAAAATTCCAAGTACTCTTCTCAGTGATGTCCTGAATATAGGTCAGTCTTCTACACTCCATTTTCACTGTTCCTGTGTTACCTTGTTTTGTCAGCTGGCTCCTCTGTTGGTGTGTGTCTGTCAGTGCAGGTGTTCCTGTGTGTGTGTGTGTGTGTGTGTGTGTGTGTGCGTGCGTGTGTATGAGTGCATGCAAACATTTATTCACATGCAACCCTGAGAGAATGTCGATAGACTTTGAGCTAGTAATGTAATGTACACAGCTTTTGAACACATACATAGGGCATAGGAAATGTTGGACTATGTCAATCTCATATATAAAATTTTATCTAAACAGTTTTAGAAGCATGTATCATTTACAATTGAATCCTGAGTTGTCCTGTGAAGAAGTGTAAACCTTGTTCTTATTTGGAGTATCTCAACTCAGTGCAATCAGATGTTTTATTTTTCTGGAAAACCATGTCAGGGTCATATATTTTTCTCCTTGTACTCTATGTTTGACTAAAGGTATAAAGAACCCCATGTCCTAGAATTTGAATCGTTTTGGCTTGTATGGGAAGTACATGCTTTCAGGGTGTAGACTAAACTAAAGTGTGTCCAAAGCTCACCAAGAAACTGTTTTCCCCATTTGATACAAGGTTATACAGTGTTCTGACTCCAAAAGAATGAGGTTATCCCAGTGGCAACAGCTCTATAATCTTGAAATCTAATCAAAGGAACAAAATGGACACTTCTCAGAGTATTAGGAGCTGCATCAAGAGCACAGAATGGATTCATGATGGGTGGGCACATAGGAAAATGCAGTCTTCTTGGTACTGATAGAATAATTTCCTTAATAATACACAAAACCATCAGAAACTAAAATGTATCTCTGCATCATGGAATCTTTACAAAGGTAGTTCAAATAATTGTTTTTGACAGTGGCTTTAAAATACTCACTGCATGTGCATTTCCGTCATCAGACTTAGTTGGCCCTCTATAAAATGGGATGTATCTGAAACACAGGCATGCAGCAGACGTCTCTAAGTTCTCCCATATTTAATCATTTTAGCCAGATAGGCCTCGAGGGGACTAATTAGCAGCAGTGAATACTTCAAATCTAACTTCTCCATTATTGTTTTTCCTTTGGATAAGTAACCCATTGAGGAGGCAGGAGATGTCTCAGCAGGTAAAGACACTTTCTCCCAGTCCTGATGACCTGAGTTCAATGCCTGGGCCACATATGCTGGAAGGAGAGTACTGACTTCCTGTTATTTTCCTCATGTCTTTATACCCATGCAATAGAAGTAATAAGGAGGGCCAATTGGAAGAATACTTAAGAGGATGGCCTAGATTGGAACTTGTCAAACTTTAGGCATTGTCTGAGCACAGGCCCTCAGTGGTGATTCATAGGACTCTGTGTGGCAGTCAGGGAACGGGGCAAATAATGGCTAGGAACTGCAGCATTGCTATTTACTGAGGTACCAAATCATGTGGGATGAAGTCCCCATGGAAACCAGATCTGGTGTCAATGTGCTGGATACCCACTCATGAAAGGAAAGAACGAAAGCTAACTACAGACAAGTCCCATCTACGCAGGAAGAACTGGGAGAAAGCAGGCAAGAAAGTCAGTGAGCCTCGGACTGCCGGGCAGAAAGCTAACACACAGAGCACAGTGTGCGGAGCCATGTGGGGCTGTCAACTCACCAGGGTGAAGATGGAGGCCACATATATGTCCCAAGGGACTCTCACCCATTCCAACCACCTCCGCTGACAATTGCCAAGGCATGTTTGATCACCATCTAAATTTTCATTTCTTACATCCTGTACTCTTGGGCCCTTAAATTATTTTAAATTTATTTTATTTTATATCTCTGGGTGTTCAGCCTGAGTGTACGTATGTGCTTTCCATGGGTGCCCTGTGCTCTTGGAGGTCAGAAAAGGGCGGTGGATTCCCTGGAACTAGAGTTACAGATGGTTGTGAATGACTGGAATTCGAACCCAGATCCTGTGCAGGAACACAGAAGAGCTTTGAACTGCTAAGACATGTCTCCAGCTCCCTCGTTAGCCTATTTCAAACAAAAGTTCTCAAAATAACCTCCTTCATTCAAGTCTCATACAATGGTAGAATGAAGTGTAGTCTCTTCTCTGACTGTTAAATGTATTGAACATGTCCCTGGGAACATCTATCAAATGCAGCAACCTCTCTCCTTGGATCCCCCTACACACTGCATGCCTCGTCTTCATGGCTGGGAGTGATCTGTTGAGTGAGGAGAGATATCGGGGAGAACGCACTTTCTAGCATTCTGGGGTGAGGTAGACACCATTTCAAACTTTGCAAGGGGGCGTTGGCTTTTTCTAACTGTTTTTATTTCATATTCTTTCTTACTGTGCGCCATGTCTTGAGCACTGTAAAGAGCAATTTCATGAGTATTCAGTGTGATAAGGTAAAGGTTACATGACGCCTCACTCATGGGTTTTCAGCTACTAAAAGCTATTTCAGAATTTATTTATTTGTTTGCTTATTTGTTTGTTTTGCCTGTCTTTTTTTTTTTTTTATTTAGAGCAATGATTTCTCAGAGCTCAGTCCAAAACCAAACAAACTTGACTTGGCTTTCCACAGACACCGCTGTGGACAGTGCTTTGGGGAACTGGTACTTCTATTGGACAATTTTACCTCAAAAGTGGAAAGTAGTGGGCTTACTCAACACCCACGAGCTACCCCACCTTGCCCATTGCAAGGCATCTCCTTCAATGGAGCCCCACCCGGGAGCAGAAACCTCAGTGGATAACACCTGGATGCAGTTCCTTCTTTAGCTTGCACTGCAAACCCATGAAAGGAAGAGGGTTCGAAGGCAAGGGCGCCAGGTTTTACAAATGTAGTTAGAGGCTGTGGTTCAAGTATCACTGGATGAGAAAACGGAGCTGCTTGCCAGTGTTAGCCCACCAAGTTAGGAAGGTGTCGTACTTAGGAACATGAGCAGCACATTATTTAAGGTAATTTTGGCCAAACTTGTCATCTTATTCTTTTTAATACATGAGACTAGGCGAGACCTTGCTGCTTTGGGGGATTTTATGGAGCTGTGACGTTCATGGCCTCTGGACTGCCATCGCAGGCTTCGACACAGAGGTCCTGCTTTGATGTGCTGACTGAAGCCAGCCCTCTGCTGTCTTCCCTAGGAGTCTTCACGTAACTATATAATCTCCATCACCCACCCAGAACTAAACATCTATTCATCCCTCGGAATGCAAGCATTGGCTTGGCCTTGCTGGCTTAAAAATAATTTAAAAACAAAACCCAGATAAGTTTTTTTGGATGAATTTAGATAAGAGCCAGGGGAAAGTAAGAGACGCATGCTGAAACGAATTGTTCCAGAGCATTCTTGTGTCTTTAGCAAACCTGCCTGTGAGTTGTTCCTGGCAGGCAGTGTTGTCTGCATGCCCTGTCTGCAGCTTAAGCTCCTCACACCAAAGCTCTGTGCAATATATCAGCTTGACATGATAGAAATGAGGCTGGAGACACCTCTACGAAGGCCGTTACACAAGGCTTGAATTTTTAAATTCCTATTCTTTTTTTCCGAGAGGAAGCTTCTCCACATTCCCAGGGCTGGCCTTGAACTCCTGGGTTCAACCTCCTGAGTACCAGGGAGTGCAGGCGCATACCTGACTTTGAACTTTTTTGAATTTGGCTGTTTTATTTTAAACTACAATCATATAACCCAATATGCATTACTAACTGTGTTAGGCATGAATGAAGTGTAACCAATTGTCGGCCTAAGAACTGTTGCACCGGGTTGACTGAGAACACCGGGCCATAAATCGCAATTGACACTATAGTTTTGCAGTTGCTATGCTACTTGCGATAAACATTTGTGTGTATTTGTCTAGAGAAGCCTCGTTGTGAATGCTGTGTTTCTAAAATAGCACTCACCCCACAGACCCTAATGAAATAAGAAGCTAGAGTCTTTTCGAAGGCAGTAACTATTTATTGTGAGTGCATGAGCAGTTCAGATTGTACTTTTCCAAGCAGGGAGGCAGCTTTTCTTCTTTCGAAAGAAGAGGCAGAGATGATAATAGGAGCATAAACACTGGATGTAGCCACAATAAACACAGAGCGCTAAAACACTGGCTATCAAATGTCTCACTGGAAAAGGCTGTGAGGAGATTTACTTAGCCAGGCTTGCTGCCTGGCTCTGCTTGACTAGCACTTTGTTTGACCTCATGGGCTGCCAGATACTTTTCAATAATAAGAAGAAAAATAAATTTGGTCCACAGCTACTCTTTTATATCAAGTTCACTTTTGGTGATCTGCACCTAGCAGGATTTGTGTGACGCTTGTCCGGTCACGTACCTGATTCACAGCAGCCAATGGTCCAGTTGACTCTCTTTGGCGAGAGAAAACAGAAGAATATTCATTCTAAGCTTCCTAAGGCCTAAACCTTCTATCCTCTGGTCCACAGTGCCAACCCTGTAGGCTTCTGACAAATAAATGTTTGCTAAATGAGTCAGTAGATGGATTATAATAAGATTGGTGACCCCACTGTCCTGAAAGGAAGAGTTGAAAACCACGTGTTGGATTATTGAGGTGAAGGTGTTCATTTACTTGTTGACATTCCAGAACACAGCCATCTGCTGGCTCACAATGGGTCCCCATCTTTAGACAAAGAAAATAAAAAGCAGAAGATAAAAATCAAGTCTGAGCAGTCTTTTACACGTTTCAAATTTAGCAGCTCAATCATAAATGTTTAAAATTGTAAAAGATATTTATTTACTGGTGGATACATGCAGACACATACTGTAGAGGTCAAGGAATAATTTGTGGAGTTTTTTATTTTCTTTCCAGTATGTGAGACCTGATTATCAAACTTGAGTCCTTAGACTGGTCTGTGAGTGCCTTATCAGCTCCAGAGCCATTTTAGAACCATTTTGATGATCCTTAAATACTTTTAAATATCAAACATATTGTTTGAATTTTCCCCGTGCTAAATGTAGAAGAAAAAGTCTGAAATTCGGGTCTGAACAATGGCCTTTGCAATAGGAAAGAAATTAGAAGGTATGTTTTTTTTTTTTTTCTGTAACTTCTGTTTTCCATTGTCTGCCCATTCTGAAAATCCCCCTAAGCAGCGCAGAAGAAGCAGAACTCACAAGATGCAGGCCTTCAGTCTGTTCTGCCCACAGACTGTTCGCTATACCCGAAGAGTACACAGTTAGGTTTTCCATACTTTAGTATGGTTGGGGAGTCTTCAAGGGAGGGGTAGTGTTTCCCTTACTCTGTTTGAATTTAACCCTTTAAAGGCTGACACATCACACACATGTGACAAGAGGCTGCACTTACAGTGTTTTTTGTGAGAGACTTCGTCATGGAGGTTTCATTGAACACACAAAGTGTTCATTTTGCAGATCCAATACTATAGATCTGTTTTCGGTGTTTGATGCTATTGACTGTAACCTTGGTTCTAACTGCAGCTTCTCTACACGGATTCCAACAGACCTGAGGGCAGCAAGGAGAACTGGCAACCTGGCAGGGCAGTCAGGGGTACACAGTTTAAATCACTGTTCACATGACCTCTTCCACCTGACACATGGAGTTCACATTGTAGAAAACCGAGCATTTGTTCATGTCTCGTTTTCACTTGAACTGTGATATGGCACATCTTACCTTGAGTTAGCGTTAAAAACTGAACGAAAAAGTGAACCTTGCTCTTTGTGATAAAAATACTCAAACTTCCTCTCTGTTCCTGAAGTTGTCAACTTATTTTGTTTCCTGCTTTCATTTATAATGGTCTCATGAATACTCCTCTATGTATGTAGGTTGCCCCCATTGTTTCTCTGTTCCAGGTAACATTGTGATGGATGTGTTTGCACTTACTTTAATTATAGAGGTAAGATATGCACCAGTCTTTGGTCTCCACTGAGCTTAGCTGCAGCTCTGAATGTGCTCCCATGTGCTCTCTCCTCTAGGCACAGTTCAGGAATTCCAGGTTGCTTACCCCATCAAAAACACATTCGTATCTTTTTCTAAACCACATGTGGGCAGTAGTATCTCCTCTCATTTAGTATGCAAAGGTGACCTTACTTTGTTCTGCATGAATTAACAGGTCTTATTGTATTTTCTAAACTTAAAGATCATTCCATGTTTTCTCTGCAGCTTGCTCATTTCTTCCATCTGATTAATTTCTCTTTTGAAATATTCTATATACTATCCTACTGATGATCATGATTTAAGGCATTCTCCCAGTGTCTGCCTTGTGCCTTAATTCTGTGTGACAAATCTAGTATTTTAAAACAGGTAGGGCAACTTCTCAAACTGATCTTCAGAGGTTTAGATTGTAATGTTTTTTTCATTTTTATAGTTTTTAATGATGTGTTTGAATTGTTCCCTGCTCTATCTTTGTGTACATGGGTACCTGAGTGCAGTTGTCTCCAGAGGCTGGAAGAAGATGCCCTGGAGCTGGAGTTCTAGAAGGTTGTGAACTACCCAGTGAGGGAACTGGGAATCAAACTTTGGTAATCTGTCAGAGCAGTATATTCTCTTAACCTCTGGTGTGGGACAATGCTCTGTATTCTGTCAATTATATTTTAATAAACGCTGATTAGCCAGTAGCCAGGCAGAAAGTGTAGGTGGGACAACCAGACAGGAAGTAGAGATGAGTCAATGAGAACAGGAGAATTCTGGGAAGAGGAAAGCTTATTCTGCAGTCCTCACCCAGCCACAGAAGAAGCAAGATGTGGCTGCCTCGCTGAATAAAGTACCAAGCCACGTGGCTAGCATAGACAAGAATAATGCGCTAATATAGGTGTTAATAAGAAGCCTGAGCTAATGGGCCAATCAGTTTATAACTAATATAGACCTCTGTGTGATTTCTTTGGGACTTAACGATTGTGGGAACCAGGCAGGACAGAAAACTCAGGCAACAAACCTCAAAGCCATCTCTTCTACCAGATATTTTAAATTCTTCTGATTTTATCCTGCATTACTTGCTAGGCCATTTTCTAAGTTAAGGAAGGTGAAAAGTGGAAAATAAGACAAAAGCTGATACAATGTACAAGAGTTTTCATTGTGAGTCTATGTTTGAACTGTGGAGATATCATTAATGGTACTTTGGAGAGTTTTATACATGAATGTGTTTTGATAAACACATTCACCTCCTCTCCCTCCTCTCTTATTCTTCTCCTATTTATCCTATTTTTCCCTCCTAACTTCATGTGCGCTCTCTCTCTCTCTCTCTCTCTCTCTCTATATATATATATATATATATATGTGTGTGTGTGTGTGTGTGTGTGTGTGTGTGTAAATATATAGATAGGTAGATAGATATAGCTGGATATAGATATAGCTATATAAATGTGTATACACACAGACAAAGAGAGAGAGATAATCCCTAGTGATGTCTACATGCGCATGACTATAGTACCATCTTCTGGAGCATAAGTAACAACTTTAGTATTTCATCCCTTAAGGAAACTAACCATTCACCTCTCACAGCCATCAGTTGCCAACAGTTACTCAGCTAGTGATGGAACTTTATGGGAACTCACTCATCTATGCTGGCATCTGATCTGGTTTGATCCTGTGTAGGCCTTGTGAGTGCAATCATAGCCACTGTGAGTTCATGTGTGCAATAGCCTTCTCATGTCTATCAAATGTGTCTCACTGCAGATGCCCAGAGCCTCTGGCTTTTATAATCTTTCTGCCACCTCTTCACTGATCCCTGAGTCTGGGGAGGAGGACGTCTGATATAGTGGTCCCAATTGGAGCTGAGCACTCCATAGTCTCTTATTCTTTACATGTTAACCACTCTGCATTAATCTCAATCTATAACAATAAAACAACAACAACAAAAAAAAACTTTAGTGATGAGGGTTGAGGGGTACACTAATCTATGTGTGTAAAGATAAAAATGGTAATTTAGAGCCTAGGTTATTTCTATTAGCAGATTATTAACTGCAGATTTTCTTCTTGTCTAGCCTACTTGTCTAGCCATAGGTTCTTGGGCAAATAATGGTACCTGGTATTGGATTCATTTTGCGGAATGGGGCTTAAAACCAATCCGAGTGGTTAGAGTGGTTACCCACATAACACGTGTGCCGCTACTGCACCAGTGTATAACTTGGCAGATCAATGGTTCTCGCTCATCGTTGTGTCCATAGCTGGGAAGGACTATTGACTATTTTGCCCCAGTCATGTGCAGAGCATCTCCCACCACCAGTTGGGAGGAAAAGTCCATGTCAGTACCAGCTTCATTTCTCCATGATTCATGATTAAATCGTAACGTGTCTTCAGCCAAGGAGTCTTATCATTAAATCCTGGAGGATAACCAAGAGGGAATACACTTCATTGTCAAGGAATTATGAGACTCCACTACCAAAGGAGGCATTGGTTATAGGCTTTGTAACTGTCTTAGATCACCAAGATATTTTCCTGGTGTTTCTCTTTTACCTTAATCATACATTTGATTTTTTAAAATTAAAACCACAAGGGAAAGTTTTCAAGCTGACCATTCAGAGTTGAGATGATTTTATTTTCAGGTGAGCAGGTTAAGTTTTATTTTTAATATTTTTGGAGTCATTGTGCTTTCTGAATCAGAGAACTGAAGATTTTCTTTAGTTATGGGAATGAGAAGAGCATGCTTTTCTCTTCTAAAGACTGAATATGTCTTAGACCTGTGTTTAGATGTTTAGAGCTTTCATCTTTTTGTCTGTTTGAATGTTTAAACCCATAAGCCATACCTGGTACTGGGCTCCAGGGGAGCCATGAATTAACCCATAGTGCACACACTTTTAATTGTCTACAATCTTCACATCAACCTTAGTTTGTGGAGATAGAAGTGTCTTACTCCTTACAGACCACTGCTCAAAGTTCATCTACATAAAGTTCTGAAAAACAGCTACATTTTGCTTTGCTCCTCCTTTTGTTAATAAATAAAATATCATCAATGAATCCTAGATCTTGTCTCAGCCTTCTTCTGCATTGTGCTATTACAGCTATGTACCATTAGACTCTGCTTCAAAACGGTTACTCTGACTTGGAAGTTCTTTTGCTTTCCATGTTCTTCCAGCTACAGCTGAGAATCTTGATGTATACACCGAGAAGGAGAGTTAACGAGAGATTTATTTTATTTTCAGCAAGTCACCGAAACCACAAGTCCTTCAGTGTTCCATCCTTCAGCCTTGTCGCTAGACCTGCTCAATAATGCCGTGACGGCCTTCAGTACCTTGGAAGAGCTGATTCGGTATCTAGAGCCTGACCGGTGGCAGATGGACTTGGACAGCCTGTATAAGCCACCACGGCAGGTGGTGGGCAAAGCTTTTCTTTATGGGAAAAGAACCAAAGGTAAGCTTTCTCTTCAGGTTAGAGCCTCATTTGATTCTCTTAGTGTCTGAGGTTTTCAAATTCATTCGCCACAGTTTCCCAAAGGGAGAGTTTAAATGCCTTTGGCGATAGGCTTAAGCAACCCATCCTAATATCAACTAAGCACGGGATGTATTAAACGAGAATGTAAACAAGAGGAAAATCAAGAGACACTTCTGCTGAAAACACCAGTCTCTTCTTATCTCATCAGACATCTTTCTGATGGAGCACTCCTTTCGGTTTGATGAGAATCATTGCTAATCTACATTTTGAGATTCAAGAGAAAAGATCAGAGATGAAAAATTAGGTTTAGGGTTAAAAAATGGTGATGTTTTTTAGAAGTTATTTTTACTGTGTATTCCTGGGGTCAGAGATGTATCCATTTTGTAAACCTAGAAAATTCTACAGAGTAGGGCAAATTATAACTGTTCACGTTGATAAGGCCAGATTCACAGCAGTGGAACATAAGGTGGGAATTTTTCTTTGAAACCATCACTTTTGGCCAAACTGACTTATCTTTTAAGAGCAAAAGTTCTGATAATTAAACCTAATCTCCCACGATTTATAAAAAAAAAATAGTAGTTCTATTAACCAAGTTTTCAGTGAAGTTAGCTAGTTCAAATGGGAACATGGGAAGAGCTGGAGCTAACACAAAGCACAATAGAGAGAAAAAACAAGGAAATTAAGTCTGTCACAGTCTGTCAGAAGCAGAAGCTCAGGACTACTTTAGAGACTAGACTGGCAGTTAGGAATTTACGTGGAAGGAACAGTGCTTAGTTCATTTTGGGCTGTTCACCGTAGCAGATTGCACCAATCTTCTCCTGAAGCCTATAAGGAGAAACTTGATTCCTGCCTTTCCTTCCCGCCCTTGCAGGCTTCCTGAGCGTGAGCTTTCATCTCAGCAGGTCACGCTTGAACCTGCCCAGCCCTGGTATTTCGCTATGCCGACGGACATGATTTTCTTTCACAAGTGTTTGAAAGTGATTATGTTCAAGGGCATGGGCAGCTGAATCCTGTTCACAGGCTGAATGCTGCTGCGTATTTATCAGACCTGATCTCAATGAATAAATTACAGAGGCACTTCCCTTTTCTGCGTGCAGAAACAGGAAGCTGAAGATCTGCAGGAGTAGCTGAACATCCCATGAATTCCACCTTTCTTAGCAATAAAATTAGGTTGTGAGGTGCACCCGTAAGGAGCAGGAGTGAGAAACTGGTTTTAAACATGCATGGAGTTTTGGAGAAGTGTTTCTGAATTCCAACCTAAAACCTTTCCTTTGAACCTAAAACTTTAAGCCTTGATCCCCATGCCTGCCTGCAGCTCATAGATCTGACCACATGCTAACTTGTACTGCAAAGAATCTGGTGTTGATCCAGGTCTTTCACGTATTCGTTTAACACCTTCACTGTCGAAACTCTGCAGTTTGCCTATAAAATTAGGTTTTCAAGCAGACAGTAAGTGTTAGAAAAGTCATGTATCCTTTTAGGACTTTACACACTACAACGCAAGTAGGGACTAAGATCTTATGACAAGTCAACTTCCCTGCCAGTGTCTTTCTGCAAAGGGACAGGGAAATACTTTCAAAAGAGTCTAATTAGACCTTGAAATAGATTTTCCCCAGAATAAACATATCACAATGTTACCACATTCGTTTTAGAAAGACCACCCTGAGATTGCATTACTGTAATATGATAGCCCAGGATTGAATATCTGAAAGAGAAGGAGCAGCTCACAAAGTCAAATGTGCCCGGATTTTTGTCAGTATGATCCTTTCTGGAAAAACTTAGAGTGTTTTGTCTTATTTTCTTTAGAGCCCTTGCTCTAAGTCAGAGTTTTCATTCATATTGTGTGGCTACAGAAAAGAAAGAGAAAAAGAAAGAAAACTGAAAGAAGAAGGCATTTTCTCAGTCATGCTGAACAGTACTTTCAAAGGGACTTTTGACTCGTGAGTCAAGCATGATAAATGAGTGGAAGTGGATTTGAAAGTGTGTTTAAATTTTCACATCGGAGCAGGTACAAGAGCACACTTGGGAAATCTACCCTAGCCTTTTATTGTGGTTAAGTAAACATTTTAAGCCAAACATATGCAGTCCCCTTTCTAACTTTGTGAAAGAGCATGTGTTAACGTACGTGTGGTGGGCAGGGGTCCTTTAAAAACTGGGGCTTTACTCACATTCTGAAGAAGATTTGGATAGACCTTACAAATTGTGGCAATGAGTCTTTGCGTTGTCCACGTATACAAGCCTTTCCCCTCCCAGTCCAGATATCACAGCTTTCTAGAGAAAAGAAGCAAATCAAATCTCACACAGCCTTAAAATCAAGTGGTGTTGTATCTATGCCTGAATCATTCAGCAAGGGGGAATGCAGCAGCATCAGTGGCCTCGTTAACATAGCGATCCTACTAACTTTATTAGTGATGCTTGATTGGTCTTCACAGGGAGTCTGAAACAACTGACTCGTTTGCATTCAGTTTTCTAAAATCTTTGCTTTCGTGGGTTCCTTTGCAGATGAAATTGTTAAGTACTCAAAGCTATGATTTCTTAATAAATTAAAAAAACATTTTTTTTTTGAATTGGGCTCCTTACCATTGCTTTGGACACTCATACACTTGACCAAGGTTTTTGATCACTCCAACAGTTGAACGTGGTGATAACTTACAATTAAATATTCACAATCTAATATATTCCTTAGAATATTTAATAGCCATCCTCAACCAACTGCATTAGGTTAAAAGTCAAGAAAACAAGCGCCTAATTCTTCCTTACCATCACATGTTAAAACAATTAAAAACTGTTACTGTTATTTTTCA
The DNA here is from genome assembly GCF_950005125.1 of Chionomys nivalis. Lineage (NCBI taxonomy): Eukaryota > Metazoa > Chordata > Mammalia > Rodentia > Cricetidae > Chionomys > Chionomys nivalis. The sequence continues at coordinate 4,848,666 of NC_080109.1, read as the reverse complement.
GAATGAGATTCTCACATTGATTGTTAACTATTTAAACCATTTTTCACTGAGGAAAAAAACACTTCTATTTCTATTTTATAATCTTTCCGGTATCAGTTTAAAAAATACTTAACCCAATTCTTTATGTTTCCTATAACCTTATTTTAGTTAACTACTAAACCAAAAATATATAAATAAATAAATAAATAAATAAATAAATAAATAAATAAATAAAACTCTGAATAAATAGTAAATAGATGGGTCCAAAACATTTAAGTTGTAGTACATGCGGAAGACTTGTAAGAAAAAAAGATGGGCAAAACTATAAGACAGAAACTGAAACAAAATTAGAGTATATATGATATAATTACTTTCTATGTAGAAGATCATAGCAAACAATTGTAAGTTATAAAAATTGTTTTGATATATCTTTCTTGAGGCAGTATTCGTGTAGATTAAAAACGATGGTCCTCTGAGGAATTTCTCTGTGTATCCAAAGAAAGGATTTTTTCTATTTTAATCACAAGTAGATATACTTTTAAACATTAAAGGGTAATGTAGTTAAACAACTTCCTAGAAAGAATAGAGTCAATGGCTATAAAGCAGACACTCTTCCATCTTTCAGCAAGGGAGCAGCGGAAATCTGAAGGAAGCCAATTGTTCTACATGTCAGAGGACACCGGTCCCTAGTACATGGAAGATCAGCTTTCCAACAACTGCACTTACTCTGACAAACGTATCGTTTCTTTCACTTCTTGTCCATTCAGCTGTCTTCAGAAACATGTTTTCCTCATTCTCCTTATATTTTGTTCTCCTGATAGCCACAGAGACAGAAGAAATTATGTCATTGTAGGGGCCCGTCATTTTTTAAAAAATTGCATTGGCCTTTTAATCAAAGCATTCATACTCTCTTCTATGCTATTCTTCCCTGCAATGCTCCCTTTGTCTGCTTTCTGACTAAGGGTAAAAGCTGTAGTCCCTTTTCTCTATATAAAGTTTCCTATTTATAGTTCCCAACTCTTTCATTGGCTCTCTTCTTCATATGGCACAATGCCACCTCTTCATTGGTCACTAAATCATAAGGAAACTTTGTAGACTATGAAACAGAAAGTACAGTTTGTGAGCTGGTGAGCCATACAATCTAGTTAAAATAAGAAGGGATATTGTTAGAGTTATCATTCATGGAATAACCAGGTCTTTTTTATAAGAAGAGCTTTGAGCAGTGGAGGCAGGCTGGAAACATGAGAGTCACTTTTCCCCTTGCTTTTTTCTATGCCCATTAGTGGTGAACCTCAACCTTCTGAAAGAGGAAGTGAGACTCTACAGCTGCACACCTCGGAACTTCTCCGTGTCCATTCGGGAAGAACTGAAGAGGACAGATACCATCTTCTGGCCAGGCTGTCTCCTGGTTAAGCGCTGTGGAGGGAATTGTGCCTGCTGCCTCCACAATTGCAATGAATGTCAGTGTGTTCCGCGTAAAGTTACGAAAAAGTACCATGAGGTAAGTACATCATTTTCTTCGTGGTTTCTATAGGATATTTTGTTTCCTACAACCAAATGGCTGAACCTAAGATACACTGGTGTTTGGGAAGGACACACTCCCATCGCTGGAAAGCTAAGCGCCAGGTCTAAAAGTGTTCCTATTTTCACTTTAAGATCAGGGTCTTTGATTTTAAGACACTGACATTGAAAATTCAGAGAGTACATTGTGTAGTGCTGGATCATCGCTGACCAGGGATGTTTTGGGCTTTTTGTTTGTTTTCTTGTTTTTGATCAGTTTTTGTTGCTGTTGTTGCTATCTGTGATACTGGGTTTAAGCTCAGAATTTCTGTATGTTTATCAAGTACCCCATTAATTGAGCTAAAACCCCAGCCCCAATCATACGAGACCCTTACTTCTTGTATAGCATCTTTTCTGAGGAAAAGGAGAGTGAAGCTTTTCAACTATGATTTATTCTCAAACTATTCAAAGAGAATAGTTTAAAGTCAAGTTTAGAAACAGTTCACTGTCTAATTTTGAGCAATGAGACCTTTGATAACTGTTTTTACATATGATCCAATGCCATACCATAAATATTGTGAGAACATATTCATAGTTAGGGTCATGTTTATCTTATACTTGTTGCCTCAAACAACATGCTTCATGTTTTATGAATTTCGATATTTTACTTCATGAAAACATAATCTGAAGTATTAGTAACTACTACCCTATAAAGCTTTGGAATACATCATATTAAAATTTTTATGACTAGAGGCAGGGTTAGTTCCACACCCTTGCAGTCCCAGCTACTTAGGGGCAGGGAAGACTACCTGAGTCTAGAAGTCAAGGGTAACATGGGCGACACAGAAAGACTCATTCATACTAGAATACCCTGAATATATCCTACTATCTCTACTAGTGTGTGTGTGTGTGTGTGAGTGTGTATCCAGATACTCTTTTTTGGTTTAGATTTAATTGATATAATTTTTCACACTGTACTTAAGTTTGACCCTCGGATTTGACTTTTGTATAAGTCTATTCCATTATTTTTAATTGTATTAAAAGTAATTTTATGTACATTATGATATCACTGAAACCCTCAACTCTTGATTCTACATAACATGGTGTCATAAACTGTACTTCCTCTGGCCCAATTTCGTGCTCTCAATAATACTACGTTGAAGGTTTCGAAAGTTCAAGAGAAATCAGGAGGCTGCAAAAGACAAGTGACCCTAGTTACACTCAAATCTACCATTAACTTGTTCTTCCGACAAGATACATAATCTCGATAAAATCTGGTCATGGCCCAGCCCTTTTTGAAGGTACTGTCTAAACCCTGCACCGAGTAATTTCAGTAGGACTGTATTTAGAGCCATTCTACCTCTTCTACATGTGTGCCCACACCACCTGCTTCCAGATGTCATCAAACCAGCATCAAAATATCTGCTCCCAGTTCAAGTAAATGGTCAGTGGCACATGCTTCTTGGAGTCCCTGGGACTGACTCTGTAGACAATCTGCCTGCCTCTGATTCCTAAATACCCTCTCTCTGTTCTGGAATTTCTTATCCTGTTCTTTAAAGGGACTGGAAGGGGCACCTTCTGCTCCTTTGGAAGATATTTAGAAGATATATCTTAGGAGAGTCGGGAAGATGGAGGCAGAGATATAACTTGGTCCCACTGTCCATGCTATAGAGGAATCTCACCCGTGAGACTGTGGCTCTTTTACTGCTGAATGGAGAAACATGTGGAGGTGGAGGAGAATAATAATACTGCCTATTCTGATGCTATCTGATCCTAATAAGTTTTAAAAAACTTATTCCAGACAAAGAAAACAAACATGAAGCAAGAATATGACAAGGAATATCAACATTGTCAATTTTATAATTCATGACACCCCAGCTGCTTTAAAACATTGTTATTAGTGACATAAAATATCATCCCATTATCTAAATAGTCATTATTGCAGTTGAAAGGATACGAACATACTGACTTCCGCTTCAGAATTACGGAAAGCAATAGCCTGAGAAAATTGTTCTCAGAGCTCTGCAATTCTGACACTTACTGTAAGACCCTGAAGTCTGTCTCTCAGGAAAGCGAGTTGCTAAATAAGCTGACGGTCAATGGATGGTATGAGGATTCTTTCATTTGTTATCTATTGTTCTACTTTTAATAACTCATCTTTTGGCCTGGGTGCAAATAACTATTTTCCTCAGCGTGCCTAAATCTATTCACTCATGTGTACAGAAAAGTAATAACTGTAGATCACCTCATTGGATTATCCCAAGTTCAAGTGTATAAACACATTGTTATGGTAGCGGGCACACAGTAAGTATGCAAAGAATGTGAGCTAATTAAACTTTGATAGAATCGTGTGCTCCAACAGTTATGTATTCCCCTTTTCTAAGAGTTTTGTAAGTCTTCAGCCTAACAGAAGACTTGGGTCTCTGTGATTTAATGACATCTTATAGGAATGGGGAATTTCCATGGTCACTTCATGGAGTTATCTATGTTATACACAGAAAGCAGAGAAAATGAAACTTTTATGTTATCGTGTGCTCTGGTCTTTGCTCAGAAACCAAGCAACATAATTCTTAGAATTCATAGTTTCTGTTATAAGAAATATTGAGTGCCCAATACTTCAGATATGTTTAATAGAATACACAGCTAGATCCTTTGGTCACCATGCTATAATGACACATTTTTAATTTGGTGCGGATATTTTTAATTTAAACCTGAACACTCTAAACTGTAAATAAGTTCATTTAATAGGGGCATCATTGTTACCGCTGAGCCTCCTTAGAGATGCCCAGTAAGATCCAGCTGCAGAAACTTAGCTGTGGCTGGTCACAATGTCTATGAAGGACATCTAATCCATCTCCTCAAGTTTACAGAGGATTTGAAGTGTAGCCAAGAGAACTGCTGAGTGGCCTAATTGGGCAGGCTCAGCTGTGAGATGATCAAGTTTCCATGCATGGTTGAGTGTGTTGTATCAAGTGTGAATATTTGTGCAGTGTGTGAATAAATGTATTAAAATAAAAAGCTAAAAAATACAGAAAAACAAATTGTGCATTAGTGGTTTCAAAATATTCGAGGTGAAATTGTCTCTTGTAGGATTGCATCTAGAGGTAGTAGGCACACAGTGAGTTTTTCAGTTTGAAAGCTGTTCTGTATTCTGGGTGCAGGTTGCTTTGAACATTTTGCCTTTAACACACCCTTTCTTTAATGAAATGACAGTGGTGGATGACTTGGGGACTAGGGTGGAGTTGTGTATGCAACTTCTTTATGAGACACCAAAGCATGCCTTTTTTAGGTTCCAAGGAGTCATGCTTTGTTTTGTTTTATTTTGTTTTGTTTTGTGTCATTTTGTTTGAAGTGTTACATGTTCTTGATGTCAAACATGGAAAAAAAGATTTTTAAACAAGACTATTTATTCCCTTAAAGGTCCTTCAGTTGAGACCAAAAATTGGAGTCAAGGGATTGCATAAGTCCCTCACTGACGTGGCCCTGGAGCATCATGAGGAGTGTGACTGTGTGTGCAAAGGAAACACGGGCGGGTAGCTGCATCCTCCACAGCAGCGCCCTTCCCCACTGGCATCCTGGATCCCCCACTAGCATCCCACGTCCCCACCAGCATCTGCCACAGGGCTGTCAGATGCTACCGTTGGCTGTGATAAAGATCTTACTCATTGTCTCCATCCAAAATCTCAGTTGTCTACTTCAGCGGCCTTCCATCTGCAGGACTGGATAGTATTCGGCATGAAGAGGCACCAGGAGGAGTCAACAGTTACACAGTAGTGCTTTTTCGAGGACAGTCAAAGGGTGGAAGTGTTTGGAGATCACTAGCAAGCTCCGGAGTGACAGCATTTCTTTCGACACTGACAGCGTGCTACAATTTAGTTGTCTTTACATGGGCAAGTGAGAAAGCGATGCCAACACAAGAAAATGGTGGAAACGCACAGTTGATCATGAACAATGCAGAAAAACTTGGATTTTCCCTCATGTTTGCATATACAAATCTGAATGGTGTATGTTCTACAAACTCGCATTTTAGATATAGCAGCTATGTTGCTATGAGTTAAATGTGCTGATAGAAAAGACTGGCTTTTCCACGCATGGTAACTTCTCAGTGTTTGGAAGAAGAGAAGTTCAGTCATGGTTTGGAGGAAGGAGCGCCCTTCCCATTCCCTCCCTCTGAGGTGCTCTATGTGTTTCATTGTGTACATTTTTATATTCTCCTTTTGACATTATAACTGTTGGCTTTTCTAATCTTGTTAAATATTTCTATTTTTACCAAAGGTATTTAATATTCTTTTTTATGACAACATAGATCAATTATTTTTAGCTTGATAAATTTTTTTCTAAACAGAATTGTTATAGCCAGAGGAACAAAGAGGATATATAATCTTGTTGCTCTGACAGAAACACATGTATTTCCTTTCTGTATGATGCTAGAGTTCAGAAGAATCATCTGGATTTGAAACAATGGAATGGGGAAGTCAATAGAATTGACAGGTAGCAGGGACATTTTGATAACACCCGAATTATTATCAATTCCCACTTCTGCTCTTAGAGATGCAAATTAAATGGAACATGTGTATACACACACATGGACTCATGGCTAATCTAACACTTTTTGCGGGAAATAGGAGCGGAGCTCAGAGAAACACAGAGGCACCTTCCTGAAACAGAGCGACCACTGCCAGGGTCAGTGCTGTGCTGTGCTGTGCTGTATGGACACATCCTATTTATTGTGATGCTAGGCTTTTACTACCTGTAAACTCTGCTCCATACACCTGTGGGAATACATGGATATTTTTATGTACAGAAGTATATCATTTAAGGCGTTCACTTACTGTACTCTATCAGTTGACAAGAAAATCAGCATTATCATTGCTTGTAAAATGTTTAAAACTGTGCCTAGGTTATGTGGTGACTATTTGAGTTAAAATGTATTGAATCATCAAATAAAAGAATTTGGCTATTTTGGGGATATGTAGAAGCATTTGTCTGTGTGTGGGTGTGTGTACACCCGTGCGTGAGTGCTCCCATGTGCATATGTGTAGACACACTGGTCTCTTGGAGTCTAAGGAAGTGAAGATCTTGAAGTCTTAAGTTACCATCATTTGTGACATACAAAAGTATCTCTCAGTCCAGAATACATGGAAGAGAAAGCCTTTCAGCTGAGCCTCCCCTGCCTTCCCTTTCTTCCTAATGTCTCTTTGCAGTGATGTCTTGCTGTCTCTTCTTTTCTGTAGTGTTAATAGTGATTCCAGACTGATTGAATTACATGGGACATGACAGTGACATTGGCTTTGTAGAATGTTTAGTGGTGAGTTATATGACGAGATGAAGCTAGGGGCTGGTTTCATAAGCTTCTACTCCTGTCTTCATTTTCAGCAGCAACAACTGCCTGGAGCGAGCAGTGGTTGGTCTAAGGATTACATGGGCTATTTCAAAGCAGAGCTTTCCCATTCCAGGCACGGATCTCTTGGGGTCAGGTTTCCTCAGCACTCAGCCCTAGGCTTGATGGAAATACCACATGTCCAGACCCAGTATCTTCAGACTGAGTTTCCTCATAGCACCCATTGACCGCCTCCCGCCTGCTTCCTGTCCTGCCCTGCCTCCCACCGCACGAGAAACAAGTACGCAAAATAAACATGTTCTCTATCTCATTTCTTTAATCTTTTGCCCTTTCATCTCAGCCCTATAAAGGCCCAGAAATAACTTCACCAAGCTTCGTAGAAAGTGCAAAGTAATTGACAGTTTCCAAGCCTTACTAGCAAGAAGAACTATGAAGAATTGCAGGGAATTAGCTACCTGATCCAGTTACCTTACTATTTCTATCATTTCTATGTATGTTTTAAAATATGTATTGTTTTGTTTGGTTGTCAAAAGTGATCCTAAAAGTAGGTAGTCCATTCCCTACCACCAAGAGTAAGAAGTGAGTAACAAGCCTAACTCCCTATGACCAATTACACTCATAACACTGGGTTTACCAAAGCCAAGAGAAGCTACGAGTTCATAAAGTAAGGGACTGCAGTTTCTTATAAGTCCATGAGGTGTTGACTTTATTGACCTCAAATATTTTTGGTATGTCATATCCATAGCTCAGACTTCTGTCTCTGAGCAAAGACCTTATTTTCCATAATGAAGTTTATTTTATAAAAGGAAAAAGAACAACAGTTACTTGAAGCAGTATTGCTGCCCTCGTTTTTCGTTTCTACATCTCCTTGTTACTTTTTCCTTCTCATCGAATATTCTTTGTACGTACCTTGGAAATGTGCAAAGAACAAAATAGTGAGTCCTGTCCTCAGAAAACGATGCTGTCTGGATAGGTTTCCTCCGTGCTTTACTTCCTTCTCATGCTTGATACAGAGGCTGAGTGAACTCTCGGGAGCCTTATTATTATTATTTACATGGAATTGTACCATCCTACTTTATTTTCCTGTTTCCTGCGCTCTCAGCAGATCATTGACTGCCTTTTCCTCTCTCACATCTGTGTCTTCATCTCCGTTTCTGTAGCTGCCTTCTTTCTGGCCCTGCTTCCTGGTTCCCCCATTCTAGTATAACAGTCTCAATCCCCCATCTACTGTCTTTGGCCTCAGTCCTCTCTGGTCCATCCTCCACACCACTAAGAGCATGGCCCTTCAGCAAAGCTGAGGATGTATGATGGGTAGAATTTCCCCAATAGAACTCCACAAGATTCCTTTATAATCTTCATATGGCACACCTAATCCCTCCTAATCTCACTGTTTACCACTTTCTGTTCCTTTTACACCATCAAGCCTGACACAGCTGTAGTGGATATTTGTGGTTTTCTAAAAATGCCAGCATTAGCTTCTATGTGCGCTGTTGTGCACTGCATTCTCATAGGAACACAGCTCCTGCACATACCCTTCTCAGTAGCTTCCTGCTGAGTGTCCCATCAAATACCATGTGTCCGTCAATCTTGGTTCCCTTTTTTTCACATACACAGACTCACAGATATAGTTCAACTGTAAATATTGTTGTACCAAGTTACAACTACTTTGTTTCAGTTTCTCGTTAGAGCCCTACATTAATGAGACTCTAAGCAGGATTTATATTATTATTCTTTCACCAAGGCCTAATTGTCATTGAATCAAACTAGCAGCCGGTTAACAATTTGCATCAATAAATGAATGAGATGAGTCTACATGAAGGTAAACGACATGAAGTGGAGCAGAGTCTGGGACACAGAAACCCTGAGCCCGTTAGGTACCCTTGCCTTCTGCTGTGAGATAAAGGATACAAGAGACAGGCGCTGCAGCTTCCACAGCGTCTCACCTCTCCACAGTTGGGGCTACTATTTTATCAGTGAAGCTGCCAAAGTAAGGATGGTAGGGAGACTTTTGTCTGTTGCTCATGATGCAAGCAAGTCCCGTGACTCACTAGACGAAAGAGAACCTTTCCCACAAGTTGTCCTGTGACTACCATAGGTGCACTATCACACACACACACACACACAAACACACATGGGGGGGACGACAAATATGTAACAAAACTATTTTTGTCTTTATCAATGTTTTGAGATTTTATGTTGGTTTTCTGGCTGATGATTATCACACCAGCCTTATCTGAAGCCACTTCTTTTCAAGCCAAATTCACAGTTCCTTTATGGACCAGTCATATCTCAGTTACTTATGACAAACTGTTGCCAGAATGAAACAATCTTTAAACTCTGAAGAAGAAAACATGCCCATGCTTGTAATGACTTATAATCTAGTTGTTCATCTTTTTCAATTGGTCTGCCTCATCAGCCCTAAGACACCAGTTTTAGCAAACACTCAGCATCCTGAATACACTGTTATTCCTCTTGATGCCCGTGCTGAGCTCCATTTCTGAATTTACCTCAGTCACTCCCTGTGCAATTACAAAAATGTTGATTCATCTTTTAAGCACTGCCTGAGCAAGCATTTGTATCCATGCCAGACTCAATTTGTTAAATAACTCAGTGCAGAAAATCTTGCCCAGTATAAGTCTGTAAGACATTTAAAGGTGAGTCGTATCTCTTTCCTAGGGATTATGTTTTAAAATTAATACCTTTGCCATTTTTTAAATTATAGATCTAAGCCCAGCTGGCTCATTTATAGAAATTAATAAGATACTCCTCATGCCAAGCTGACAGATAAATCTTGAATATAGGAGTGCAACGTAAGCAGATTCAGTTTTAGGATTTTAGAGCTTGCTGCAAAGGCACAGAAATGCAGTGGCGTGTTTAGCAATGTTAGACACATGGGGTCAATGCGATAGAACTGAGAATGCAAAAATAAACCCTTGTAACTGTAGTCACTTGATTTTTGACAAGAATACCAATCAGGTTTGGTAGTGAAAGAGTGGGCTAATATTCTGGGCCAAACAGATGCCCACATACAAAACAATGTGGCTTCTACTCTCATGAAACTCAAAACGTCAAAGCTAAGACATTCCTTCCATATCAAAGACGAGACAAACTCCAAGTAAATCCAAGAAAAACATGACATGGAACTGGTTCTCAGGTAAAATTACAAAAGTGTAAGAACCAAAAGTAGGTAACAGATAAACAAGGAAATGAAAATTAAAAACCTTTGTGCTTCAATTGACGTAACAAGATGAAGTGATTCATACAATGAAATAAACTATGTGTAAATTATATGTAAGTAAGGTCTTTGATCAGAATGCAGAAAGAATTTTTACAGCTTTCCGATAAGACCATAAAACAACCCTGTTTTAAAACAATGTGACCATGTGAGCTTAACTATGACTCAACATTCATTCCTAGACAGAAACTCAAAATGGCCCAAATGCATGAACATGAAAGCACATAACATACTTATTTATTTATTTATTATGTATACAATATTCTGTCTGTGTGTATGCCTGCAGGCCAGAAGAGGGCACCAGACTTCATTACAGATGGTTGTGAGCCACCATGTGGTTGCTGGGAATTGAACTCAGGACCTTTGGAAGAGCAGGCAATGCTCTTAACCTCTGAGCCATCTCTCCAGCCGCCAACATACTTTTGAGAATACCCCAAAAGTAGAAACTATCCAATGACAAGGAATAGAGCTTGTTGTGTTCCAACAATGGGATATTATCAAGATATTCCACCAAAAACTAAATATTCATAATAATTACAAAAAAAAGAAAGAATGACATATAGTATGTGCAGCCCAGTAAAAAAGCCCCTGACAACATGCTACACAGAAGTAACCATTCACAAAAGATGGCATGCCATGTGAGTTCATTTATGGGTAAATCGAAAAAACAAGATTGATACATAGAAGTAGCATATTAGTTTGCAAGGGTATGGAGAAGGGATCATTGGAGGTAGTTGCTAATGGCAACAGGATTTCTTTTGAGATTGGTGGAAGTATTCTGAGATATGATAGTACTGATGATGCAAGTGATTTTGATATGTGTCATACATCTTGATAGAACTGCATTTTACGGTCTCTACATATTTTATTGGTTGCTTTTGTTATCTGAAAATTCTGTACATGTATGTAATATATTCTTATTATTCTCTCCCCACCATTTTTTTGTCTTCCTTCCATTCCTGATTCCTGTCCATTTATACCTGTCCATTTTCCAGGTTCATGAATTTGGGGTTTGTTTTGAGACACCTTTATTTTAACTGAAGTAAAAGGTTTTTCTTTTTCTTTCTTTTCTTTTTTCTTTTGTTCTTTATTTTTTTATTTGCACATGAGTCATTTAAGATACAATGCCTTCCAAAAGCAAGGAATTAAGTGAGACAAAGATCATTTAAAAGTGTATCTTCTAGCTTCCCGCACTCAGTATGTAGCCTAAAAAGCTAGAGGGTAAGATGCCATCACTGGTCTCGGTACTGCCCCATTTGGTAACATTTCACACCTATATCTGCCTTTGCCACGCTGAAAACTGGTGAGGGTGCCCTTTCTGCCTTGTCACCATCTCGTTTTCATCAAACACAGGCAGAGGCTATGCGTGTGCAAAGACTACAGTCACACTTACACGAGTACACGTTCTCATGCACAGGCAGAAGCTATGTGTGTGCAAAGACTACAATCACACTTACACGAGTACACGTTCTCATGCACAGGCAGAGGCTATGTGTGTGCAAAGACTACAGTCACACTTACACGAGTACACGTTCTCATGCACAGGCAGAGGCTATGTGTGTGCAAAGACTACAGTCACACTTACACGAGTACACGTTCTCATGCACAGGCAGAGGCTATGTGTGTGCAAAGACTACAGTCACACTTACACGAGTACACGTTCTCATGCACAGGCAGAGGCTATGTGTGTGCAAAGACTACAGTCACACTTACACGTTCTCATGCACAGGCAGAGGCTATGTGTGTGCAAAGACTACAGTCACACTTACACGAGTACACGTTCTCATGCACAGGCAGAGGCTATGTGTGTGCAAAGAATACAGTCACACGAGTACACGTTCTCATTTTCACAGAAGCAATCCTCACAAGCAGGTTCTGCTGATGTGACAAGCACCAGGTGCACATCGGAGTCTAATTCTTGCCCTGGAATCGAGTTCAATTAGCCTAAGCAGCCTTCAGGTGCTTACGTGAGAAGATAGTGCTTTGAGGTGGAAGACACAGAAGCGTTAGGTTGTCTCTGTTTTCCATCACTATGGCAGTTTTCCACCACACCACGGGATGCTTCCTTAAAACAGCAACCAAATTCCGAATGCTCTTTGGTGTGTGTATGTATTTGTGCATTTATTTACATGCCTTATTTTGTGAATGTGGGCCCGTGCGTGCAACTGTGCTTGTGTGGCAATCAGAGACCAATCTGCAGCATGAGCCTCAATCTTCCACCTTGTTTGAGGCCGGGCCTCTCATGTTGGCACAGGTATATAGTCCAGTATAGTGGCCAGATGCCTCAGAGGATCCCAGGACCCACCAGTTATCTTTCCCTAGGAGTACTATGCTGGCACACATGTTTTAATACATCCATTTCTACAGTAATTACTTTATCCACTCAACCATTTCCTAAGCCCCAATAGTTTATGTATTTATTTATTTAGTTTGTTCTCAGGTCCGTGTTTCTCTGTGTAACAGTCCTGGCTGACCTGGAATCCACTTTGTTGATCAGACTGGCTTCAGACTCATATAGATGACCTGTCTCTGCCTCTCAAGTGCTGGGATTAAAGGTGTGCACCATTCGCACCCAACCACACCACTTTTATTTTTGTAGTAATAGAATCCTCTAGATATTTTCGCTTGAAACTCAGAGACAAAAATATTCAAATAGTCTAGAAGACAAAATATCAACAGCAAAAAATCAACCACCATCTATGTTGGGAAATGTTTTAGTCATAGAGATACAACTTTTTGAAACAATCTTTATGAATAGTCAAAACTTTCTAAAATATTAAAGAGACAAAACAATTTACAAAGCACCTGATCTTGCATTGGTGAAGGAATGGGTTAACTGACAGCCCACCCACTGCTGAAATAATCAGCTTCCTTCTGCTAATTATAATGTTTGCTTTAACATTTAATATGAAAGCACATGTTAATATTTAACAAATTTAAAACCAGTTAAAAAGAAATTAGGAGTCGGCCGGGCGGTGGTGGCGCACGCCTTTAATCCCAGCACTCAGGAGGCAGAGACAGGCGGATCTCTGTGAGTTCGAGACCAGCCTGGTCTACAAGAGCTAGTTCCAGGACAGACTCCAAAACCACAGAGAAACCCTGTCTCAAAAAACAAAAAAAAAACAAAAAAAAAAACAAAAAAAAAAAAGAAATTAGGAGTCACGATGCTATTTTATGTTTTAATAAACACCTTTACAAGGTGAAGCACTCACCTGAATATTTTATATTGCTTTGTTTTTATGCATTTTATCTGTTCTTTGAAAATTTATTCATTTATACAATGTATTTGGTTCTCATTTGCCCAACATTATGTCTCCCAGATTTCTCCTAGGGCCCTCAGCCTTCGTCTTTCTCAGCTCCTTTCGGTTAGAAGGGATCTCGTGGGGCCCGGGGTTGGCCTCAAACTTGCTATTCAACCAAGAATGTCCTTGAACTTACAGTCCAGCCTTCATCTCACAAGAGCATGAATTACAAGCACATCTCCCACCACATTTAGTTTATGTGGCGTTGAAAGGTAAACCCAGGGCTTAATTCTCCCTGGTGCTCTATCAAGCTGGACTCAGACTGTATTCTTTATTTCTGAAATCTCTGACCATTTCTCCCTTCTCTCTCTTCTCCATGCTTTCCCCTCCTTCCTTTCTATCTTGTTTATCTATAGAAGATATTTTCATAATCCCTAGTCCTTTAAGGAATCTCCTGATCATTAACTGGTGTGCAGGTATCCAGACCTTCATTTACTCTTCTGTAGAAAGAGGGGGGTTCTTGACTCTATTTCCACATTTCTAATCTTTCTTACCCAAAATGAACTCCAGTTTAAGGATTAAATATACTTGAAACACTGGAGGTGCACAACTTTAATCCCAACACTCATGAGGCAGAGGCAGGAGGATCTCTATGAGTCTGAGGCCAGTTTGGTGGACTGAGTGAGTTCCAAGACAGCCAGAACTATTACACAGAGAAAAAAGACTCAGAGAAACAAAAGCAAAACAAAACAACAACAAAAGTTTGACTATTTTTTACTTATTTTTAATTCTTTTGGGAGAAGGAGGACAAGAGCAATTGGTTGAAAAGGACGTTTGATGAAGAAATTGCACTCAGATTTTTTAGAAAAGATGTTTGGCAGGGATTAAGCCAGGCAAATGCATGCATCCATTACTTGATGTGAGATCTCCTCTGTATGCTCTAAATATGTTTTATCACCATTGGTTAATAAAGAAGTCACTTTGGTCAATGGCAGAGCAGAATACAGCAAGGCAGGAATCCAAGTAGAGACAGAGGAGGAAAGAAGGTGGAGTCAGAGAGACGTCATGTAGCTGCTGAAGAGAAAGATACCAGAACCTCTCCAGTAAGCCACAGCCTCGTGGTGATATACAGATTAATAGGAATGAGTTAATTTAAGATATATGAGCTAGGTAGAAATGTGCATGAGCCATTGGCCAAGCAGTGTTATATTAATATAGTTTCTGTGTGATTATTCTGGTCTGGGAAGTCAGGAAACAAAGGCACGGTCTCAGTTTACAGTTCGTCACAAGAGGAAAAGAAGAGAAAATACAAGTCAGAACTTATTCATAACTCAGTGTGAAGGCCTGCAGGCTATGCTTTCATCCGACAGCATCAGTTCCAACTTCTCACTTTCCATGTTACATCTGAAACCAGCTTCCCAGCATCCCCTTTCCTCTCCTTTCTCTCAAAGGGGAAAAAAATAAAAGAGAATGTTGTCTCCTTGGGTGCTTCTCTTTCCAAGGCAGACACCCCAGGGACAAGCCAGAGTTCATTTTAGTACTGCTTTTAAAAGGAGAGGTCAGGGTGTGCGTTGTCTTAAGTCTCCCAAGTGATTTTCATTCTGAAGTTTATTGTGTAAGGCATGCCCCTCCCTGAGTAGCTGTTAGCTTCTCGTCAGAATGTTGTTTCTGCCTTTCAACTCTCTTCACAGCTATGACCCTGGTGCTGAAAAGCCTTTACTAACACGTATTGGAACAATTCTAAAATAATTTTATTTTTCTCATCTATTTTGCTACTAAATAATTTCCACTTTATGCTTAGGAATTAAAGAGTTTATATGTCTGTAGAAACACATGTATTCTGTGTTTCAGTCTGGAAACCCACTTAATGGAAAACATCATTAATGCTACTTAGTACTGAGAATGTTATGGCTACTCTGCCCATTTGTAGAGACCCCTGGGATTTCAATACCTTCTCATTTGTAAGGTAAATTTTTCCACAGATCTTGGACAAAAAGTATAATAATTTCCTGAGCTAAATTTGAAACAATCTTCTAAAAGTATATTTTCATCTACGTAGGAAAAAGCAGGCTATACATTTTGCAGTAATCTTAAGTAATCTAATTTATAAGTAAATACAGTAAGAAATCAAAAATTAACTATTTAAAGAACTTATGTTTTTAATTTTCAAAACAAGGATACAGGTCATGTTTACAACCAAAGACTGTTTCAGTAGATGACCCTTCTCTGACTCCACACCCCTTCCTCCCCAAGGCAATTTTCCCTCTTTTGTAATCCGTGTGTCTTTTATTCTCCCCTACCCACACGGTTCCTAATCAACTACTTTCACTTGCATATCAGCAACTTCCCAGTTTTTTAGGCTTAATGTACATACACCGATTTGCATACTTAGCCTGTATTATGGCAATGTGCATGAGTGTGTGTGTGTGTGTGTGTGTGTAACCTGCAGTCTAAACTAGGATTCACATATAAGGGAGAACATGTACTTTCTGAATTTGGTTCACTTCTCTTAATGTTATATTTCTCAAATTCATCAGCCCTTAGCAAACTTCTTTAATTTCCTTAGCAAACTTCTTTATTTCCTTATTCTTTATAGTGGAATACAATGTCATCACATTTTATTATCTACTCATCTCTTGATAGACATTTAAACTGGTTCCATTCCCTTGCTATTGTGGATATTGCATCAATGAGGATGGTTGTGCAGTGTATTTGTGGTAAGCTGTGGAGTTCTTTGGGTATATGTCCAGGCCTTTGTGTGTGTGTGTGTGTGTGTGTGTGTGTGTGTGTGTGTGTGTGACAGACCACTACTTAGTGTCACGGTTGCAGTTAGTAGTAACGATATGGGAAGGAACAAAACCAAACATTTATTCACCGTCCTGTGGAAAGTATGAATAGACAACCAGCTCCAATGAGATATCTGGGTAGAGAGACACATTACAGTAATCAAAACTAAAAAATGAAATCTATTCTTTTCCCATGCTTAACAAAGAAGTGTAAATCAAGACATTTCTGTATTAGTTTAATTATGTGTATGGGTGTGGTGGGGTATATGTGCATGTGAGTGCAGGTGATGCTGAAGGCATAGATATAACAACCCCTACTAAACGGAAGACACAAATGTCTGTGACCACCCAGAGTGGGCTCTGAGAGCCAAAATCTGGTACTCTCGGTGGAGCAGAAAATACTCTTAACCTCTTAATGTCTGAGCTCTCTCTCCAGTCCCCAGATATCTTTATTATCCTTTTACTGAGAGTAGATATTTTTTCTTACATGATATAAAATGATTCATTTCCCTTCCTTCCACGCTTCCTGGTTCTTCCCTACCTCCCCTCCAATGCAGATCCACCCCCTTTCTGTCAATCATTAAAACATAAGGAGCCTTCTAAAAGATAATAAAATATAATATAATCAGATAAAACAAAAATCAACACACCATAATTGTACTAAACAAACAAAAGGAAAAGAGCCAAAGGCAACAGAAAACACACCTCATTTGCACACCGAGGAATCCCATGCAAACACTAAACTGGAAGTCATGATATATATGTAAAGAACCTGTAGGAAAGAAAGAAAGGATGAAAATACAGATAAGTAAAATAAAATATAAAAATAAGATAAAACTAAAAAGTACTTTTGGTTATCAATGAGATTATACCTGGAATGAACTGAAATCGAAAAACAGAGGGCACACTTGTGATCTGGATCTTGAGGCAAGAAGATAATGTGTCTTTGATCCAGATATTGAAGATGGATGACACACGCCTTTAATCCAGACCTTGAGGCAGTAAGGCAAATCATTAATCTGGAGCACACCTTCTACTGGAAGTCTGTAGAAGGAATGGGGTGTATCAGTTCCTTGTCTGGTTGCCCTTGCCTTGTCAGCACATCCGTTCCTTCACTGGCACTGGAGCCTACTTCTTCGGGGTTCCAGCATATACAGAAGGGCAGATGAGACACCCAGCTTTGTGGGCTGAGCAATGACTGGATGCTTGAACTCTCCACTCACAACCAGGTGTTGTTGGCCTGCAGCCTGTAAGTCATTCCAATAAAATTCCCCTATAAATAAATTCCCTCTCTCAACACACACACACACACACAAATTATATATATGTTCTGTGACTCTAGAGAACCCTTACTGAAACTAGTACATATCAAAAAGGAAAATCCCTGACAGCATATAAGACAGGTAACCTCCAAAGGTGCACTGAGTTCCTTTTCTGTTGGTCTTCTACTTCTGGGTATATAATCTATCTGAAAGGTAGTTTGTTTCCCCAGTGACACTTACTTGGAAGACACTAAATAGTCTCTTGCAAGTGGTTTCTGGGATAGGCATGGGCTTCGTCTCCACTTGTTCTTTCAGCTCTTGGACCACACCAGGTGCAGACTCGTTCAGGTCCTGGGCATGATGCCTTATTTTCTATGAGTTGATTTCGGCTTTGATTCTGTTGATTTGTAGGACCGTGTTTCCTTCATCACTCTTGACTCTTAGAATTTTTCTGTCTCCTCCTCTGCAGGGTTCCCTGAGCCCTGAGGAGAAGGATTTTATGCAGACATACCACTTAGGTATGAATGTTCCAAGATCTAAATCTCTGCGCAATGTCTACCTGTGTACCTCTGTATTTGTTTCCATCTGCTGCAAGAGGAAGCTTCTCTGATGATGGCTGAGGAAGGCATTCATCTATGAGTACAGTAAATGAATACATACTATGTTTGTTCTTATTTTTTCTAGTTTCATCTATTGTGAATTTCATGGTTTCATTTTTTATTTATTCTCTCATATATGACATTCCAACTACAGTTTCCCCTCCCTTCTCTGAGTATCTCCCTCCTCCCATCCACTTCTCCTCCAAATTTTCCTTTAGAAAAGGGCAGATCTCCCAGGGATATAAATCAAACATGGCATATAAAGTTGCAATAAGACTAGGTACTCCCTTCATACAAAGGCTCCTTCCTTTCTCTTTCTTTCTTTCTTTCTTTCTTTCTTTCTTTCTTTCTTTCTTTCTTTCTTTCTTTCCTTCCTTCCTTCCTTCCTTCCTTCCTTCCTCCTTCTTTTCTTGCTCTTATTCTTTATTCTTCATATCCTCTATGTTTCTCCAATTGGTCTTGAACACTTGAGCTTCCATAATCTCCATCAGTCTTTCAAGTAGCTGGAAGAAACAAACAAGGGTGGATGGATTCAGACTCTTATGTTTGTTGTAATAGAAGATATTCCTGCATTCCCATGTTCCTCTTATCAGTCATGTTGTGCCCACAGCCACTCATTTATGTTGTGGTCATAAACATGTATCTTTCATTCCTTCACTGTTTTAACTTATGCTGTTTAGTGAACATATTCTATGCATTTGTGTACAGGTGCTTAGTCAAGAAGTTACTCTTACCTCTGCTTCCCTGGCACTTGCTTGACCACAGTTCTTCCCATGGATTCATCTCCTTTGGAGAGGCTTTCACTGATTCACCCAATTGCTCCATGTTTGCACCTTGCATGCTGTGGATGCATTTCAAGAGACCCAGAAAGATTAACCAAATCATTGCACTTTCATTTACAACACAAATCCATAAGTATTTATCCAACTAAGTTAATTTTCTCCATTTTCAAACTTGTGTTTTATTCTCAGATTTCAAAATGCATGGTTTATTGATAAGAGGCTACTGGAAAATTACTGGTGCTCAGAGATTTTTGTATCAAATTATTATTTTTTCATATCTTTCCTAAACAATAAGTAATAACGAATCTCAGAAATTATGAGAGAAACCATTATTCAATCAAGCACTTTTCTAGGAAACCAATATAGATCTAAAATAAGATAGCTTTTTAATTCTCAAATTCTATTATAGCTCCTGTGGGTGCATCTCAGGGCTAGCATCTATGTCTTACATGCATAAGGATGCAATGTGTGTGCATCTCTGGGCTAGAATCTATCTTGCAAGCATGAGGTTGTGGATTCAGAAAACAACAGCAACAACAACACACACACACAAAAACAAACCATATTTTTACAAATCTATTTATATACTTTAGTACCTAGAACAAGAGCTCTTTGATGAGCACCCATGATGTACTTGACTTCACAGTGTCTGTGGATTGTAAGATATGGCAAGGAAACATTTGTAAAACAGCTCAGGGATACTTTTCTAATGCTGTGAATAGATTTATTTTCTGTTAAAGGATTCTTGGTGCAAACAATGTAATGAATCAGTAACGGGAACAATAAAGGAAGCTAGAAGTTCTTGTGGTAACATCTGTATCTGTTCCAGTCTGCATTTCTGAAGGGAGGCGATGGGAATAGGACTGCCTCTGGGATGGTCTAGAGTGACCCTGATATATCGGAAGAGGCCACACAGCAGGAAGGAACATGGTTCCCTGAGATAGCATCTTTTTCATCTCCTCCGCAGTTAACTTTATTTTAGTGCCCCTGAAAGCAGCCCTACAAATCAATGGCACTCTAAGTGTCCGTGGGAGGAGGGCCAGCCCTCTCTCCAGCTACAATTTCAGTTCAAGGATGCTCTGAAACGCTCCATGAACTCCACTCCTTGCAGAACTGCAGAACGATTCTCAAGGATTAAGTTGCCAGATGTATGCCAGAGATAATTACGCAGAAAGAAAACAGAACCTGCTTGGGTGAAATTATGGGAGAGATGACAGGGAGTCCAACAAAGGCTTAAGCATATTAACCTCTGCTCAATTTTGAACTTGCCTCCAACATAGTGACCACCCGATTTTCACATGTTTAAAATTGAGGACGCGCCTCAGCTAAGCTCCTAGTCCCTAAGAATGCAGACCTCCTCTCTACATGCTTAGGAAAAGGCCGCGTGGCTGAGAAAACATTGGGCTGATTTAGATCGCAAAAACATTGTCTGATGCTCTTTGAAAGTGACTACTGCATCAAAATTCTGACTACATTGTAAGTTGTTTAAAGTAAATTTCCTCTTAGTGCATAGCTTGCACCCTTGTTGTTTCGAACATAGATCATTCATTAGTCTGGAGAAATGATTTTTCTTTCCATTTGTCTTTATAATTACATGACTTCTCCTGGTTCCTTTCTTCCTTCCATCCTCTCCCAGATACTCTCACTTTCATGGCTCCCCTCACTCTCAAATTGATACCTATTTTTATTTAATTATTATTGTTACATTTATATGTGTGTATTCACAAATATATAAAAATATAACCTACTGAATCTGCTTTTGTTGTCTCTTATTTTTAAATGGTTTCAAGACTTAACACCCTGCATTGGAATCCAATAAAATTTTCAAAAGATAATAGTGAAATGACTGGAAAAAGAGTAATAGTCTTGTTATGTGCTATTTATAAAATAGAATAAAAGATCGCCCATTTGATAATAAATTAATGAATAAATTGACACTCACCTTTAAATATGCCTTCTAGCTCAAGTAGGAAATGAATTGCATTACAGAAATATCTTACTGTTTGTGTGGCTTCATAAATTTCATAACTATTTTTTTAATCATTGTAGAGTGTATCTGGACACAGATGACCTTTGTCACCTATGTGGTTAGGTATTTGACAATCCAATAGCACTAAAATTATCTGTATTTTCCCTACTGATGATTTTTAGATCCGAATGCCTTTATGTCTTGCTAGAGTTGCTTCTATGATTATGGAGCCTCCCTGGCATTGAGTAGACCTGACCTAGCTAGCAACAGAAAAACCTGCTCTGTAAATTTTACAGGGTTTTTGAAGCACAATGGACAGGCTACCAGAGAAAATATCCAAGGTTAACTCAAGTGAAAACCTCCTTCCACCAATCTCCTTAGTTCTATGTTCCTAAATTATAACCTTATTTGTTTATGTTTTTAGTATTAGACATCAAACCCAGGGAGGGCCTCATGGGTGATAGATATGCATTTGTCATTAACTTAAAACCCTCTGTCCAAAAGTTTTATGATGTTCAATGCACCGAAATAGTGTGAATAAAACCTTCATTATGAGTTTATTCACTTTTTTCCAGTTCATAAAATCTCTCTCCTTCTCCCTCACTCCCCCCCCCCGACATACACAGCGGAAATTCTAATAGCTCTTAATCTCAAGTTCATGGGTTTGTGCCTCATATTGGGTGCTAGATGTATTGCAAATTCTAACTGATCTTAATAAAAAACTCAAAGAGACAAAGGACCAAGTCATAGTCACCTGTTACCTTGCCAACGTCTCAGTAAAAATGCGGTAAATTCCTGTCTCCATCCTACTTTTAACATCCTCTCTCTGCCTGGTCATATTACTTTCTCTTTCCTCCTCCCAAATGCTGGGATTAATGGTGTGTGCCACCACTGCCCGGCCTCTATGGTTAACTAGTGGCGAGCTCTGCACTCTGATCTCGAGAAAAGTTTTATTTGTTAGAGCACAAACAAAATATCACCACACACACACACACACATACGCACACATGCACATACACTTCCACAATACTAATGGATATACAGAGACAAACACACACCATGCACAGCTGTAGACACAGGTGAACCATATCAAAGCATGCCAAATAGGGAGTTTCAAATGAATGGATATAATATTGAACGTTGTTTTCTATAAGTGTTGAGAAAAGTTTGGAACTAAATGTGGCATGTTATGGATGCTCAATCAGTTGTGGCTAGATGCATAAGCAAACTAAAAGTTATGAATGTAGAATGCAAATAAGCAAAGCAAAGAAACGCAACACCCTGAGGCCTTCACTCTTAGTGTTCTGCTGACGCTGGTATCTGTGTTTTATCTAACATAATTCAATTTCGCTCAGATCAAACACAGAGGTTAGATCAAGTGTTTAAGATGCTTTGCATCCAAGATCTATCCATCCTGCAATTTTTCACGATGATGTCTCCCACCCCACCTAGCATTCCTTCTTCCGCTGTTTATATCGTATCTCAAATCCTGCAGGCACATCTCAAGTCCTATTTTTAAAATTTTGGATTCTTTGAGCTTCTTTTCTCCCTGAGAGCTGCTGGGCGGAGAGACACATTCTCATCAGGAGCAATCGATGTCTTTCCACATTTAGCCACTCATTACAGAGGTACAGAGAGTGAAGTCACTGATGCTACATTGCTAAGAATGTTTCCTGTTCTCATTTGTTCCTGAATGAAAAGTGGAACAGCTTCATGTCCCTTGGCATAGTGTGGGAGCCAGAAGAACTTCTGCTCAATACTGCTGAGCAGCATTGTGGAAATTAAAACACCTTCCCAATGTACTTTCACGGGTAAAATCATTCACATTCTCTTCTTGACAAATGATGGTATCCATCAAATCTGTTTCTCTCATATAGGTACGCCATTCTCATACTGGTGGAACTAGGAATATGTGTCTTATAGCCATCCAGGCATGCCAATAACACATCTGCTGTGGCAGCATGTAGAGACACCGGGAAAGGTCATGAAGCATGCAGTTAGAGGTCGAGCTCCTGGTGAGAGCAAATGCAGCTGAAACCCTCATCCCATACTGGCTTCCAATTAAGGGCTATCCTCAATCCATGACCCCTTTTAGTTGCTGGACCCATTCACAGGAGTGGCCTAAAACTGTTGCAAGACACAGATCTTTATATATGATTCATAACAGTAGCAAAATTACAGTTATGAAGCAGCATCCAAAATAATTTCATGATTGGGGGTCACCACAGCATGAGGAACAGTATTAAAGGTTTTTAGTTAGGAGGCAATGGGGAGGTTGAGAACCATTGCTCTAGAACAGACATGTTTTCATCTATTAGTTGTATTCAAATTTCTGTCTTCATCCAGATGCCTAATTTTTCTTAATGTATTACTCTTACATTTGGAGATTCTGCATTGACTGCTTCAATGCTTGCTCTCCTCAACTTTCAGCTACAGGGAATTCTAACTGCACTTAGATCCTAATGACATAATCCTGATAGCATTACTGAATGATTTTATTTGGGCATAATTTCATGAATCAAGAAGTTGCTTGCTCTTATCTACAGCATTTTATAGTTAGTGAAATAATAGAAAGTAGCAACAACTACAACTTCATTTGAGAATACTTTCGAATCCTTAACCTAACTCTGGTAAAATCAAGACTGGTATCACATAAGGTGTGAGCATAAGGGTATTTTTGGATAGGAGGCTTAAAGGGGGGATGTAGAGCCCTGAAGAACACTGTTATTTTTTTTCTAGACTGCTGTATAGCAGAGTGATCTGCCTATGGACTCGAGGTTGATAGATCAGGCAAACAGTGGTAGGTTTTATCAGAACCCCCGTACTTTTCGATCCTATTGGGAAAAATATGACTTTAATATCACAACTTAACTACATTACTAATAGTAGACATAGAAATTCTATGGAAGAAGGTATAATAAATAATGATATATATAAAAGAAAATGTAAAAATGTTAAATTATTTGAAAGCCAGCTATGAGTTGAGAAGAAGGTTGTGTTTTTAGCTTGTCTGACCTCTCATGGGCACAATTATTATATCTCATTTCTTTTCAGTGTTCTGTGCTGCCACCCTGTGCCTCATTCCCTCTTGATTACTATCATTTGAAAGGAATCAGAACATCTTCTTAAGATCTGGTTATGTGTAATGAATCATAAAAAAATCCTGGCAATTGTTGAAAAATGAATCCCCAAAGTCTTAGTTGAAATTTATTCACTGAATTATAAAATTTGGTTAGGGTTGTGTGGCTAGGGAAGTCATAGGCCCTACGGGAGAACCATCTGATCCTGTTCTAAATAGTTGGGATGTCAAACTGCTGTCTAAATATTTTTGTTTATGTCCATAGATCTGTGAGGCTCCAAACTTTGGCCAGAGAAGCTTCTTGTTGAAGTGGGTAGTGGCTCAAAGTGCTGAGAATAAGTAGCTAAGTGCCCAGCAATGGATGACACAATGCCATCAACTTCTTGATTCTTAACTTGATTTTTGTTATCAAATTTTATGGCTCCAAACTCAGATATAAGCAAGTTTCTATATAAAAATCAGACCGCTCACATCATTGATGTCTCAGACTGGATTTCAGAAAGCAAGTACAAGAGGGTTCTCTAAGGAGAATAGGTTATTGCCAGCCTCTGCAGGCCCATCACTACTGAAAGAATTTACTGGATTGAGAGTGTGGAGGAGTCAAGCTCTGTGGGGCCTTACAGTTGATAAGCTCCCAGATGTCCTTTATTGGAACCAGAATGTTGAGTCTTTGCTACCCTGACTGGGCACATAACCATTTTAAGACATGGAGGAAGTGTTATCTCAGAAAGGTGTGCTTTCTTCAACTAAGGACAAGAAAGAACTTGCAAGGGAGTTTCTCTCTCTCTCTCTCTCTCTCTCTCTCTCTCTCACACACACACACACACACACACACACACACACTAGCAGCCCCAGTTTTCATACCTGAGGTCTGGTCTAGCATCACAAAATCTACCAATAAAGACTCACACCAGGTACCACCAGATACCACTTCACCTCCCCATTCCAACTGCTCCAGCTTCATCTCTGTTCGCACCTCTGACAGAGAGAGCTAATGAAATTGTGGACAAGACAAATCATGGTGAAACAAAACCCCGAAGTCTTCCTGTTCTGCGAATGTAATCGATCTATGCCTGTTGCCTCTTCAAGAATTTTTTCTTTCATGATTCATCCTAGGAGAACATGCAGGCCAGTGGCATGAAGGTTAAAATGTTCTCCAAGTGGCAAGAGACAGTTGTTGTGTGGTATAGATAGGTGACAGAGTGTGTTAAGACTCTGAGTCTATCCCTAGCATAGAAACACACACACACACACACACAGGCTTTGGAAATGCAAACTGCTTTTATAAAGTGGCTAAAAGGCTGTTGCATTCATATAACAAAATTCATTCATATCTGAAAGTTCCAGAAACTTGCAAGTTGGAAACAGTAGCCTGCTGTGATGAACAAAATGAGCTTTCTATGCTAATCACACCATAATAGTACACTTGAGTTAAATCTACATAAGTCAATGTGCACCTTTGCTTCCTGATCAGAGACAAAAACTCTTTCATCTTTACTTTAAAATATTTTCTGATTCTTGCTCCTTTAAAGTACACTAATGCATATGCTTGCTCCTTTGAAAATTTAAGGTTCAATGTTTGTGTAAAGGACATTGTAATTCCCTTTGCCATCATTTTAAGATGGCACTTAAAGAAATAAGTGCAGCATTCCTTACAGTAGAAAAGCCATGAACAAGGCTCCTTGTATAAACATCTCGCTCTGGGGCACTAGCATTAGCGTATCACGGCTATAAAAACAACACTCAATCATGGTGCCAGAGTCTGGGCACTGTCTTAAACATAGTAGCTGAGGTTTAAACTCTTGTAAACACACAGGAATCACCCTGAATGGTGTCTGGCTGGTATCCTTTGAATGTATTTCCTTCTTCATTCTCTTTGCTCCTCAGGGAAAGGAGAGAAAACAAGCGCATGAAACCTTTCCACATGCACATCCGCGGTCGCCCACCCACACTCTGAGGGGCTGGGCCAGGGCCTGCGACCACAGGGCACTGCGTCACGCTGGGGATGGAGCTCACATGCCGGAGAACCCTCTGCACCAGCAGAAGCAGAAGAGATCAAGGGAATGATGGGCTGATGAGTTACACTGTCAGGACCATTTTATGTGTTCTCTACTTGTTTTCCGTATTTTTAAAAACATTTCTTTTCTGAGATTATAATATAATGTACCTTTCTTTTCCTCCCTTCAAAGTCTCTCATTTAACCAACCCTTCCTTCCTCTCTTCCAGATTTATACAAATGATATTACACAGACTAAGCAGCTTGTGCTTATATATTTAGGTATATACACACACATATATGTATATAAACCTAAACACTCACACACACACACATATATGTGTGTATATGTATATACATACATATGTATAAATACACATAGACACACAGAGGTACATATATTACACCTTTGTGTTTAACATTGTCTCTTTGCAATGTAATATCACCATTTTCAAAATTTTATCAGTATCAGATCTATGTTTTATTAACTTCATTATGTTAAAGTTACACACATTCAAATGGGAAAAGGATTTCTCTATAAGCACAGATTGATTTATGTGTGTCAGTCTATCCATATATATATATATATTTATATATATATGTGTTTGTGTGTGTGGATGTGTGTATATATATATAAGCATGAATCTCTCTGTATGTATGTATCTTTATCTGTCTATATGGATGTATGTATTTGCTTTTCTACATGTGTGTATTCATCTGTATCTGTCTATATTTATATATGATCTATGTTAATTTGTCTTTATAAATCAATATATCTTTTATCTATGCCTGTTTGTGTGACTATATCTGTGTCTACCTGTCTGTGTAAGCCTATACAACATCTAAATATCATATCACATCATATCTAGCTATCATATCTAGATGTCTTCATCCTCTAATTTGAATAAATAGCTATTGCTTTAAAAATATTGTATAACTTACCAATTGTTAGTTTTTTCTGGAACATTTTAGCTTCAAATAAATACTTTTCAGGTTTTGTATTTCTTAAGCTTTCTGATTTTTGATGTTTTGATGTTTTTGCCTTGTAAAATTAGACAACAAAATGAAAAAGGCAGAATGTATTTTTTAAAAATGAAATTTCATCTATTTCAGTCATGTTGCTCTCAACATCTGTTTTTTTCCTTCCATG
Organism: Chionomys nivalis; assembly: GCF_950005125.1. Taxonomy (NCBI): domain Eukaryota; kingdom Metazoa; phylum Chordata; class Mammalia; order Rodentia; family Cricetidae; genus Chionomys; species Chionomys nivalis. Next base: position 4,821,746 of record NC_080109.1, on the reverse strand, counting down.
AGATGTTTCTTCCTTTTTTAAGTAGGCCAGTCCTCAATGAAGACTGTAGCGAGAGCTCACTGTTGGCCTTTGTGTGCTGTGTTCATAGTTAGAGAAGCTAATGTGCAAAGAAACACACAGCCTGTTCGAAGTGCTATCAGCTGAAGTGCAAAGAGACACGTGGCCCTTCCGAAGCGCTATCTCTCAGTCAGCTGTGTAGGTTCTTACCATGGCTATTATAGCTTGTTGCAGAGACCATCGATTAATTCATCTCCCTTTTTCTTCTAGTAAGAAAGCCATGAAACCATTTTGTGGCATATCCTTCCTCATCTATGTTTACAGGTTTGGTTGGGAGTGTCAGCAACCACCGTCCAAAGATGGACCCCAATTGTTCCTTTTTCTTGACGACAGCATTTGGCATGCAACAAAACCCAGACGAGTGGAGGTTTAAGGATAGATGTTTGTGATACTCCTGAACAGATCCAGATCACAGCTGTTTCTGCAGTCAGAACTCTAGAGTCTTGTTTCTCGAGTCCTTTCTCTCACATTGATGAGTACTTAGAGAATCATGTTAAAAGTACAAAAGTAGACTAGAAAATCGTATACCCCTCACCCACTTCCTTCCAATGGTGGTGTACCAAAATTGACACCTTTGTGTATGTGTGAATTTATTATATATGGAAAGGCGTGTAACCACTCTAGCCTTCACATAGGAAACAGCTCCATCGACTTAAGACCTGCTAGACACCCTTTGGTATCATCATCCACATCCATTCCACCACCCCATCTCATTTCCTCTCACCATTCATCTAGTTTCTATGTCTATGAGGTTTTCATTTCTAATTCTTGACATGTACATTTGTGGTTGCTCTAAATAAGGTCTTGCTCATGGGGAACTTGCCATGTAACTGTTCTTGAAATCCTTTTTCCTTAGCCTCCTCAGAGTTGGTATTTCTGTTATGTTCACCATGCTCTCTTAAAATACATCCTTTTGGATAACTTTTTTGTGGTTGCTTCAGGGTTTTTGGCTCTAGGTCATTATACATGCATAATTCACCACAGTATATTAATATCAACATCTTGGCACTCCAAGCAGAATGTGAACTTTACCATTTTAGCTTTCACTGTATACAATACAGTAGCCTCATATGTTAATACATACTGAAAGTCATATTACATTAGCTTCAACCTTTGAGCATAACATATAGGATCTGTATTTGTATCTGGGGATTGTCTTCTCTCATTCAGTTTAAGAATGTCTTGTTTCTTGGTGCCTGAGACTCCCTAGAGCTAGATACTTTGGATGATATGTGACTCTAATTTTCTATAAATCATTATTAAGAGAAAGAGGCTATGAATAGGAAGGAGCATGTGGAAGGATATGTGGAGGAGTTGGATGGAGAGAAAGGAAGGAATAAATGTAATTGTATTGTAATTTCAAAAAAAGGGGGGGAGAGTGAATATTTTTAAAAGTCCCCAGAAGGGCTCTCTTGATGTCTGTTTGACCGTGGAAAAGAACCTCGCTTCAGCCGGGCGGTGGTGGCACATGCCTTTAATCCCAGGACTTGGGAGGCAGAGGCAGGCGAATCTCTGTGAGTTTGAGACCAGCTTGGTCTACAAGAGCTAGTTCCAGGACTGGCTCCAAAAAACCACAGAGAAACCCTGTCTCGAAAAACCAAAAAAAAAAAAAAAAAAAAAAAGAACCTAGCTTCAAAACTGCAGTGGGGAGAGGGAACTGGCGAACTGGCTTTCAACTTGGTCCTTACCACTAAGAGCAGAAGTACCAAAGCCTCCATGATTCCCGGTGCTGGTGAAAGGTGAGAACCCTAAGGTTGCAGAGGTCAGTGGCTAGCTTCACTGAGTAGTCTCACCACCTCTCTCCACAACATGTCCTCTCACCCTGTGACAGCATCTCCTCTTGGCCATCGAGTCATGTAGAAAGGAATGTGTGATAATATCCCATCACGGAAAGTCTCTCTCCCCTACCCAAGGGCAACGAATCCTTGACACGGCCCTGTGAGGGCACAGGTCTGAGATCTTCTTTTGGCATTTCCTGGCAGGGTGAAGAAGCCCTGCAGCCTTTTCTGTGATCTTTGGCTGGAGTCCAGGGGCTAGGTTCAAAAGTTGTCTGTTTGCTAAGCTGCTCGTTTCCTCGTCATCTGATTACAGAAAGAATCGTATTCCTGGGAGCGGTTTCAAGTTTTGCTCCCAATTCACTGTCGTTTCCAGGTCATCTCCTTACCCATTCGCTGCCATGCCTGCTCTAGCGGCCAGACAGGGATCCAGTGTACACAGCAGCGATCCCTCTTCAACTTCTTCTCCTTCCTATTCTCCAGAGCATTATTCTTTTCATTTCCCAGGCAACACTGAGGGCGTTTCTATCTCTATGGAGAGGAATGGGGAGGATTATGCTTATTCCAGTATTCCAGAAAAGAAATTTCATAATGATTTTAATGAAAATAATGCTGATTTGTCTTGGTTATGTGATTAAATAATTTTTTCTATGTCTTCTCATTTTCACTATTGCAATTAAAATTTGAATAATTTCCAAACGCTTGTAATAATTTGTGGCATCAATACATGTCATCTTGTCATTAGGGCCCTACTGCTGCAGTTTAACACAGTTGAGTGAAATTTCATTGTTCCTTGTGTTTTTTCCTTCTGATGTTTTTTGCTATTGTCTTTGTTTTTGAGACTGAGTCTGCCTATATATCTTCACATCCATAATGATTCACACAGATTTCACCTACATTTTATTTCATAGAGACAAAAGTTCTAGAAAACCACCCTTAATTCTCAAATGCTGGAGACTGAATCCTGAATCTTCTGAATCATATGGAAATATTATAAACATGAGCATAACCATAAGCCTTTGAAATAGTATTTTATGCTTATTTATCTATTTGTATAAAATAAGGTATTGTGTATTGAGACTGCCTATCAAACTGAAGGACTCCTGGTTCACCCTCTTGAGTGCTGGCTGGAATTACAGGAACATGCCAACAGCTCTATCTATTATGGCAGTAAACATTAAGAACTTTGTATTTTCTTTGATAACTTAAACTTCCTTCTTTACTGCTACTTTTTAATAATGGTTATATATCTAGAAAAGTACAGAATTGCCAGTCTGGATTAATGCAGCCAAAAGAAAAACAGAAGAACATTTTATCTATGATTTTTTTATTCATTTTACATACCAACCACTGTTGCTTCTCCCTCCCCTTTCCACATTCCCTCCTAACCCCCGTCTACTCCTCAAAGAGGGTTCCCCTGCCCAACATCGAGAGGTGTCATTATCTCTGACTTCAAGCTCTACTTTAGAGCTTTAGCAATAAAAATGTCTTGGTACTGTCATAAAAACAGACATGTGGATCAATGGAGTAGAATTGAAGAACTGGCATTAATCCACACACCTACGAACACCTGATTTTTGACAAAGAAGTCAAAATTGTACAATGGAAAAAGAAAGCATCTTTAACAAATTGTACTGACTTAACTGATGTTGACAGATAGAAGAATGCAAATAGACCATATCTATCTCCATGCACAAAACTTAAGTCCAAGTGGTTCAAAGACCTCAACATAAATCCAGTTACATTGAACCTGATAAAAGAGAAAGTGGAAAGTAGCCTTCAGTGCTTTGTCACAGGAGACCTATTCCTAAATATAGCACCAGTAGCACAGACCCTGAGACAACAGTTAATAAATGAGACTTCTTGAAACTGAGGAGCTTCTATAAAGCAAGGGATGTTGTAAATAAGACAAAATGGCAGTCTACAAAATGGGAAAAGATCTTTGCCAAACCTTCATCTGACAGAAGACTGATATCCAAAAATATATAAAGAACTCAAGAAACTAGACATCAAAATACCAAGCAAGCCAATTAAGCAATAGGGTACAGATATAAACAGAAATTTCTCAGTTGTCTCAGAAGAGAGAATTTTTAAACATTTATTTTTTGTGTCTTTCAAATCATGGGTCTCAATCCTAATCATTTCCGAGGCCCCTAATATTTGCCCTCTGCCCTTGCACACCACCCCGCCCCCCATAAAATAAAATTTGAGAGGAAAAGAAAAGGAAAAGAGAAAATCCCATCACGGGAGCTGTAGTGTGATACAGTGAGTCACGCACTAAACCCTTCTATCCCTATGTCTTTAATTGAAAGTGTTTATTGCAAAGAGTCATTGGTCTTTTTCAAAGCTTCTAGGTTCTGCTACACTATCAATGCTTGATCCTCACTGGGAGTCTTCTTGGATATTCTGTTGACATGTGTCCTGGAGAGCCTGCAGTTTTGGGTCTGCACGACCAGTCCCTTCATGTGCACCTATAGGTCATACATGGGGTAGATATTGCGGTGGGTCAACCCATCACCTTGCTTCTGGGTTGCAGGGTTGGTCAGTGCACCAGCTCTCCCCGGTCATCACATCAACAAGCAGGGGTGGGGCCAGTTCTCCTGCTTTCATAGTCCCAGTGTCAGCTCCCCCACCCCTGGACCATCATGGCCAGCTCTACTGTGATGCTCAGGCAAGGTGCAGGGGCCATTCTCCTGAGTGCCGCAGCTAGCTGGTGAGGGCCAGGGATAGCTCTCCAGCTCATATGACCACAGGACCATCTCTCCCACCATCTGTAGGCAGTGAGGGGGGCATCTCTTCCCCACCCACACCATGATAAGGCAGATGAGGGAAAGAGCCAGATCTCCCAAGCTCACATTCTCTGGGCTGATTCACTTAACTGTGACAGCTTCATCTTTGAGAAGAGAGGATGTGATTAATATTTAGCTAATTTCTGAGGAAAGAAATCAGAGCCATCGACAGGAAGCAGGTGATAAAACATCTTCCAAGAAATCTATGAAGTTTAGATCATTTTTTCCTATGAATGATGAAAAGTAAAAAAATTTAAGTAGAGAATGATTAAATTTCCACTAAGGAGAATTCCAGCTCTGATCTTGTTGGCTCATTCTGCTCAAAGTTCTGACACTAAGGCATTTTTATTTTATATATTTTAATAATCTAAATGAGCCTTATAAGATCAGACTGACATTTCCTTCTCCTATGGAACACTCTACATCTGTTACAAATGTTTCATTTAAGAACATTGAAGATTGGCTGGTGGCCTTCTTGAGGATTCGAATTTTACATATCTGTTTAAATGAAAAGAAATTCATCTTCTGCTTCAGTTCAGCACTTGTCTACTCAACCAGAACTACACTTCTAATACTAATGCCTATTTTCGCACATCCATAAATCTTTTGTGTCCCTCTCACAGCACAGAAGAAGCCAGTTCACTCCTGTCCCTGGCTTCACTGTTCTCTGACTTCTTTTCTACTTCCGTAAGCCCCAGTGCCAGGGGCAACTACTGGAAAATGAATCTCACACATTTGACTTTTCTGTCATGGTTGTTCGGGCCTCTATCACTGTTGAAAGAACCCTGGCTGCTGGCTCATTTTTCAGCTCTCCCTGACGTCCCAGGGCTGTGACTATCTGAAGTGCAAGTTTGCTCCTAGCCCTCCCTGGAGATCGTGCTACAGTCACAGAGGATCAAGTCTAAACTCGTTAATGTTGAAAACGAGCCCACATTCCTCCTCCAGCAAGGTCACAGAAAGGAACTCTCATTCATTCAGGAGTCAATTTTCCCATTAAAAGAAAAAATCTGAATGAAGGATAAAAGGTTAACACCACCTTGTGGTCACCAGACTTCAGATGCCCTGCAAAAGGGAATGTTGTTTATATAAGCTTGGTGCAGACTGTGTTGGACAAAGGGGTCCCTTCAAACACTCCAGGTTTCAGATTGGGGGAATATTCACTCTCTGGCCACTAAAAAAGTCAATGAAGCAGACGAGGGAGCAGCTGCTTGAAACGGTGATGGCTGAGCTATGCCAGAGACATACTCTGATAGGCAACGGAGATCCTCAAATGAGCTGGGAAAACAAGGCATCCTGGCAACCATCCAGTTGCCAGAATCTTAAAAGGAAATAACTCTCTCTGAGACACCTCTAAAAATTTTACCTCAAAAAGAAAGGAAAAAAAAATGAGTGAATGTTTTTACAAGTTGAAAATGACTGAATTACCTGTTTTATGATCTGGACCTTTGTGGTCTGGGGAGAAGGGCCTGTGACACCCTGCTTTCATCATATACTCTCCCTGTTCCTCAGAGAATCCACTACCTCCCAGGCGTCAAATCCCCTGTTTGTTATTAACTACCCTTTTTGTTCTTATTCAGCTAATTTCTTCATTATGAAACTAGCCTCGTGTCTTGCCATTCAAAATTAGAAGGGTCGATTCAGCGTGTTTCTACATGCTAGGTAGACAGGAATAGTCAGAGGTGACTTTGAAATGGGAGAAGCCAGATGTTCCATTCTGTTATGCGTGGACTGCAGATTAAATTCTGTCTGAACCTACACTTGAAAAATGCACACATTAACAAGCATCCATAAACAGTATACATAACCTATTCTCTAGGTTCAGTCTCCACCATCACTTTGAAAGAAAAATTCATTTCAGGCAAATGCAGAATGACCCAGCTTGAGTGTTCTTTTCCATCGAGAGTTCTTTTCCATCAAATCTCCAGAAATCCATAAAAGGAGGGAAATAAAGAGCTGTATCTATACTCTGAAGTACTTATACCCATAGAGTACCAAGGGTAGAGGACATATATGTGCATTTCCTCATCCGTGTAACCCTAACCATGAGATCACTCCTACACACATAGGACCCATGTCCTGAGTGCAGGTAAACCCTTTGTGGAATTCACTGCTTTACTTACCAAAGCATGGAACCAAATGCCAGAACACACAACTGAAAGAAACCCCTAGACAGTGCTGCCTGACTGCCCCCAGACTTCAGGTTTATGCTTACTTTGCCCAAATAATCAACTTTTAAATACATTCAGACCAGAGTTCTATAGGAAAGCATGTCTTTGATGTGACCCTCCACTGATTAGAAATGTAGGAAAAAATGGCAAATTGTTCAGGAGAAAACCCAAATAATAATAACAATAATAAAATAATAGTATTAGACACGCACACACATACACACACACACATATATATACATATATATGTATATATATATATATATATATATATATATAATTTTATTTTATATTACTCAGCTGGGCGGCAGTGGTGCATGCCTTTACTCCAGTCACTCAGAAGGCAGAGGACGGTTGATCACTGTGAGTTTGAGGCCAGTACAGAATGAGTTCAAGGACATCCAGGGCTATACAGACTATACAGAAAAACCCTTTCTTGAAAAACAAGCATAAAAAAAAAAAAAGAAGCAATCTTGCTTTGGGATAATGTTCTTGTAAACTGCAAATATATGTCAGTCATATTGGTTTAATAAAATGCTGATTGGTCAGTAGCCAGGCAAGAAGTATAGGCAGGGCAAACAGACTAGGAGAATTCTGGGAAGAGGAAAAGTAGAGACACAAGCACAACATATATACAGAAGAAGCAAGATGAGAATGCCTTACTGAGAAACGGCACCAAGCCACATGGTTAAATATCGATAATAATTATGGCTTAATTTAAGTTGTAAGAGCAAGTTAGTAATAAGCCTGAGCAATAGGCCAAACAGTTTATAACTAATATAATCACTGTGTGTTAATTTAGGGCTGAACAGCTACAGGATCGGGAGGGACAGAAAATTCTGTCTACACAGTATTTTATATTATCTGAGGCTATTGGGAAATGTATGACTTCCCAGAGTTCTTTCTCAGTCCATTTATTACACGTGTATAGCAGGGCTACTGATTTCTGTGAGTTTATTTTGTATCTAGCTGCTTAGCTGAAAGTGTTTAACAGCTTTAGGAGTTTGCCAAGTGGAACTTTTAGGGTCTCATATGTACGATCCTTCCATCTGCAGATGGAGTTACTTTAAATTTCTACTTTCCAATTTGCATCCCCTTTATTTCCTTCAGTTGTCTGATTGGTCAGATAAGACCTCATGAAACATATTGAATAGGAACAGAGAATGGAAAGCATGGTTTTGTTCCTAATTTTCGTGGAATTGCTTTGTGCTTCTCTCTATTTAAGTTGGTACTGGGCATGACTTGCAATTAACCAACTTTTATAAGTTGAGGTGGGTCCCTTGGATTCCTAATCTCTCCAGAACTTTTATTATGAGAGAAAGTTGGGTTTTATCAAAGGCCTTTTCTGTATCTAATGAGATGATCATGTGGATTTTAACTTTCAGTTTGTTTGTATGACGGATTACATTTATTGTATTATGTGCATTGAATCATTTCTGAATTCCCAGGATGAAGCCTACTTGATCACAGTGTATGATCTTTTTTTTTGATATGTTCTCAGATTCAGTTTGCAAAGAGTTTATTGATAATGTTCCTATGTTCATAATAGAAATTGGTCTGTAATTTTCTTTCTTTGTGGGTCTTTATATGTTTTGAGTATTGGTAACTGTGGCTTTATAAAAGCAAATGGGACAATGTTTCTTCTCTTTCTGTTTAGTGGAATAATTTGAGAGGTATTAGCATTAACTCTTCCTTGAAAATATGACAGGACTCTGTGACTATAGACAGGAGTTCAGTTTGTAGACAGTCTTCAGTTTGAGGTTTGGTGGAAAGCATTGTAGTCTACAGTCACAATGAGGACAGTAGAGCCCCATTGTCTGAGCCTTGGTAGGGGTAAGAACTCTCTAGTGGTTTGGCTACCCTGCATTTCTGTTCTTTCACTTAAACCCCAGTATCTGTCTCTGGATTTTGATTATTTGTGCTATATGTGCCAAGTACCCTTGGGCTTCCTCTTTTTTATTTTTTTTGTTAGAAAATTTTAAATTATTGCTTCTATTTCACTAGGGGATTATAGATTCATTTATTTACCTGACCTTGATTTAACTTTGCTAAGTTGTAGGTATTAAAAAAGTGATCAATTTCTTTTAAATTTTCCTGTTTGGAGGATTAGAGGTGTTGAAAATATGCCCCTATGGTTCTCTGAATTTCCTCAGATCCTGCTGTTATGTACCCTCTCTTCATTTCTAATTTTGTTAAATTGGGTTTTCTGTCTTTTATCTAATTTGGATAAAGATTTGTCAATCTCATTGATTTTTCTCAAAAAAAAAAACACCAATTCCATTTTATTAAGGCTTTGTATTTTTTCTGTTTGATTGTTTTGTTTGTTTTTATTTTATTGATTTCAACCCTTTTGGATGTGATTTTTTTGTTGTTGAGCTTCTAGGTGTGTCATTATATCATAGATGAAATCTTTCCAGTTCTTTTATGAAACACTTAGTGCTATGAACTTGCCTCTTAGAACAATAAGTTTGGGTGTGTTGTGCATGCAATTTCATTCAATTCTAGAAAGCATTTCTTTCTTTCTTTCTTTACTTTTGACCCGTTCATTCAGTAGAGAGTTGTTCAGTTTATATGAGTTTGTAAACTTTCTTGTCGGGGATCAACCTTGACAAAAATACCTCTTAGTAGGGTAGAGGGGTGGGGATTTGAAAATATAGTAAAGAATATGAAGATATGAAAGAAAATAGTAAAACAGAGAAACATAAAGAATAGTATTGAGAGGTAATTTCAGTGAGTACTGAAAATTTGCCTGTGTTTAATTTCTATTCCTGAAATACAAGGTCTGGCTATTAGCCACACCTGTTGACAATAACCTTGAGAGAGCAGAACTCTCCAACCGAAATCGAGGTGGGATCTTTGTTTGAATGGAAACACAGTAACCTTGAAGGAATGGAGGTAAGTTCCATCTCGCTGACATTTGGTCAGCTTGGAAATAGGCTCACATTATCCGGGCTCTGCACTTTGTTGTTTCTGTGCTTGTTGATATCAGCTTTAGTCTGTGGTGGTACAATTGGATACAAGGTGTTATGTCAATTTTCTTTATTTGTTCAGGCTTGCTGGGTGTCTAAGCATGTCAACAGTTTAGGAGAAATTTCCATGAGGTGCTCAGAAGTGGTATTTTTTATTTTATGTTTAGGTGAAATGCTCTGTAAAAATATCTATTAAGTCCCCTTCGTTTGTAATGTAAGTTAACTCCCACGTTTCTCTGTTTAGTATTTGCCTGGATGACCTGTATGTTGGTCAGAGTTGGGTCTTGATGTTCCCCACAATCAGTATGTTGGTGTTAATATGTGATTTAAACTGTAAACTGTACCAGTGTTTCTTTTACGAACTTGGGTGCATAGATATTAAGAATTGAAATTCCACTTGGGGAATTTTCCTTTGAGGATTATTTAGTATTCTTTTCTATTTCTTCTGATTCGTTTCAGTTTCAAGTCTGAAACTAACAGGTTGCTGGGTATAATGGTTTAAACTGACACCTGTGTTCTGTTACAGTATGTAGAGCATCTGTCCATGTTCTTCTAGCTTTCAGAGTTTGCATTGAGAAGTCAGGTGATATTTTAATAGTTCTGCCCTTACACATTATTTGATATTTTTCCCTTTCAGCTTTTAATCTTTCTTTGTTTGGTATGTTTAATGTTGTTATTATTATGTGCCAAGAGACTTTCCTTTCTGGTCTAGTCTATTAGGTGTTCTGTATGCTTCTTGATTGGCATCTTCAGGTTAGGGAAATTTTCTGCTACAATTTTGTTGAAAATATTCTCTGTGGACCTGTGTTTCTTTTTCCTCTATTCCCTTTATTCTTAGATTTTGTCTTTGCATAGTGCCCCAGTGTTTTAGATTTAACATTTTCTATGACCAAGTATCCATTTCTTGTGTCCTCAATTTCCAAGATTCTCTCTTTCATCACTTCTTTTGTTAGTGGGGCTTTCCTCTGAAGGTTCCTGTTCAAGTTCCTAGATTTTTCATTTCCAGATTTTCCTCATAGTGTGTTTTCTTTACTGATTCTATTTTTCACTTTCAAATCTTGAACTATTTTATTCAATTTCTTACACTATTTGTGCTTTTATAGATTTCTCTAAGTGATTTATTCAGTTTCCCACAGAGGTTCTCTATCATATTGAAAGAAGGTATCAGGACCTTGGTCTTATGCTTCAGGTATGTGTCTTAAAGACTTCTCTCAAGGCCAACTATGTTCGGGTTGCTGTGCTGTAATGATATTGTCCTGGCTACTACTCATCTGGTCTTTGGACTTAGGATTTGTTAGGATGCAGGGACTGAGGGAATTCACAAAAGGGAGAAAAGCAGATTGTTCCCTGAGAATCCGCTTAGTCACTTGGGAAAGGGCTAGAAAGTGAGGAGAAGCCAGAGCAGAAGGTCTGCCATAGAGCTGGGCAGGTGAATCTGGCAAGGGCTTGATGGAGTGGAGGGAGAGGCAAAGATCAGCAGTTAGTCTACCTGCTTCCCTGACCAGAGCAGCCTGTGGCTTCTCGGAGAATGCCTACTGAAGTTTGGAAAAAGATAAAGCAAATATTTGCAGGAAGGAAATTTTCAGGAGAAGATCTGTGTGACCCACTGGAGATGGGGGCTTTAGAGGGTGGAAGGTTGGCACAGGTGATGTACGGTGGAGATGGAATAAGTAAGACTTGGGGACTGGATTGGAAGGAATGGCGATGTTCTGCAGCAAGCCTACCTGGCTGCAGAGGGGCACAAATTCTTTATGACGTGAATTTAGTTAAACTCTCAGTGTTAGTGCCTTTTATTTTTGGATAAAGTCAAGCTAAAACTAAACAAATAAGGAAAGAGCATAGTATTCTTAGTTAAACCATTGACACTGAAAATATACATGCAAATAGCATTACATGGGTTGAACAGGTCATATTGAGAAATATATATGCACACACAAATACATAGATGCATGCAATAAAATTATTGAAAAAAAGGGGGCCATGAATTTAAAGGAGAGCTGGGTAGAATATGTGGGAGGTTTTGGAGGGTGGATAGGAAAGGAAGAACCACTGCAATTTCTGTACAACCCCCCAAATAGAATAGACTGAGCAAATAGAATCTGACTTTTTTCCCCAAAGATGCTTTTAGTAATTCTTCTTACCATATTTACATTATTATGGGATAAACTTAATGCAACTCTGCAGTAGATATTACTTACCCCATTGCTACCTAGCTGATTTTTGACAGTCATTTTCTACAGTGATGCCTTAACACTCTATAGCACTTTACCATTCTTCTGCTAAGAGACTGACAGCATGCAGTCATGAGGAAATATTAGGTATTAATAATCCACCTAGAATAAACTAAAATTAGCTGCCAGAGTAAAAAGATGACCTAAGCAACTTCTTCAGCTTCTAATTTCCATGATGTCCTAATTGTGTAACTCAAGAGAAAAAAAAAAAAAAGGAAAAAAAAAGGAGAAAAGATCCAAGATGACTCTGCCCACAGCACATGGTGTTTCTTAATGTTATTGTTCTTTGCACGTGTGCAGTCATTTTGGAAAGCTCAGCTCTTGCCATACAGCACCTACCTTTCTTGCCCTAATGTAGATTCCCTCTGTTGGGTTTTGCTGCTTCTCCAGCACGTCTGAAAACTTGAGGCACTCTGGAAGGAAATGATTTTCTATAAAACTCTGTAGTTGTTTTAGCAATGGAAAATATGCACGCCTTTCAAATAGTGGAAACAGGAAGGCGATGAGATTGAATGCCCTGCCACTGAGTAATATTATTTCCCCAACTGGTTTTACTCTGTGATTTAAATAAGAAATTTCAATGTGATGACATTTTCTTAGATAAATGTTAGAGAAAACACCTCACAACACTTAAAATTGAACTCCTTAGATCCCCTTTCAACCTGAAGCCAATAGATACAGTTTTTGTGGAGCATAAAGGGTCCTCAATCATTTCATGTGATTGAACACTTGACGACCAGCAGGGGATGGTGTTTTAGGAGGTTGTAGAAGCATCAGAGGGTGGGGCCCATCTGGAGAAAGCAGGAGGCCTTCTGGCGTATAGTCAGACTCCATTTTCTCTTCTTGCTGCTTCGTTACATCTAAGGTGATACGACAGATTTGACCCACCATAGCCAGACCATCCATCATCCACCTTCCCTGCCATGACTTCTTGATGCTTCCTTTAGATCATGAACTTTTTCTCCCCCAAGTAGCTTCTTCCAGGTGTGCTCCAGCAGCAGCAGGAATGCTAACTAATCTGGTATACACGTCCTATCCTAACGTTTCTCAAAGGGAGACCTGCTGTGGAATAATGCTTTTTGTACACCGTGACTATGGATTACTCTCATTGGTTTAATAAAGAGCTGACAGTCCAATATCTAGGCAGGAAGACAATAGTAGAAAGGTGTCACCATTGCCTGTCGTCTTGGGCCTCACACAACTTGGCAAATGCACTATTGAGTTACAGCCCAGCCCCAGGTCCCTCTATTCTTAAATGAGTGAGTACTTGGAGAATTTGAATAAGGTATAATCGACTATAATAGAAGAGTGAATTTAATGTGATTAGAAAAAATATACTGTTCATTAACAGCTTCAAAGACCCATTTTCTAATATTCTCCTGCCCATACAGATTGGTGATTTCACATTTCATTTATGAAGCCATTGTTTCTGTCATTGTTATTATTTATATATTACTCTCACTAATAGAGGATGCAGAGACATTGTCATGAGCCTGTCTCTCTTACAGAATAAATCAAGTCTGATTGTGCTAATTGATGAGTTATTGACTAAATTAATGCATAATCTCCCCTTCTGTTACGCATGTTTTGTAACTCAAACTGTATAAGCTTTTTATTGACATAAATCCTTAATTTCTCCAAAATGCATACCATAACCCATGCCTCCCCATTTAAATAGCTATTCACACAAAACCAAAATATCATTATCATGCATATCCATGGCTTAAGTTTCTGGCTCATAATTGCAATAAATTCTTTCTGGTAATACCATATGTGTCAGAAAGTAATATAGTAGTGATAATTATGTGCCGCAAACGTGCTTTTGCCTGGGAATTGCGAGCTGCAGTGTGAGGCCCGTATCCTTCCTGCTGCTCTCATAACATCTGCAGTTCCTGTTTTGTCTGACTCAATCTAGTTAAGGTTTCCCTGATCTTCTTAAAAATTTATGGTGAAAGGAAAATCTTAGCTTTAAATCCTGAATAGACCCTACTCAAATAGAAATAAAAGACGTTCGTCCACCAACATCCTTGATGCCTCAAACAGAGACGTTAGAAAGCTGAATTTTAGGACACTATAAATCAAGGTGGCACTGCAAAAATGGAAAGATTCACTTATTCAAATATTCATGAAAATCAACATCACCCCTTTCCATAAACCCCATCATCACCATCATCATCTTTTCCTCTTATGCCTCCCTAGTCAACCGTTTATACAATTGTTCTGATTTCCAAATTTGATGCCTTCAGAATTACTTGGA